>NC_057801.1:2337666-2346763 GCF_018294505.1 Triticum aestivum
CCCCCGGCCTCTGCATCTGGACGATGCATACGACCATTTTATTAATTATTAACACAAGACCTTACAAAGTCGTACAACAGTAAGACCAAAGCCACCATCTAAGCAACATCTGTCGCTACTCCTATCTAGTTGATGAAGGGGCGCTGATAGTCTGGGTCTAATACCAAACAGACCTCGCAGCCAAACCTAACATCTAAGACCTGAGGTCCCAACCAGGACGCCTGCCGGGTATGGGCACCCACCAGTCCGGCGTGCTTCTCAACTAGGACGCCTGCCGGGTATAAGGCCGCCACAGCCACCTGCCGGGTATGTTAAGTGTTTGTTTAGTAATTTGAGAAATGACAAGTCATGACCATCTAAAGATCGAGACTACCTCCCAGATATTATTGTCACTATACTCTCCTAGAGGGGCAAGGTCTATAGGGACAGTCTGGTCCATGATATGGAAAACGGAATGCATGAGAGTGTATTTACCACTGCCTATTCTACCAAAAATAGCCGTCTTCATGCCTTGGAGTATATCCCACCTGCATCATTATCAAAAAGTTAAGTACATGTGCTACTTAGAGCGATTCTATTGTTGATCTGGAAAAGCACAGACGCAAGCAACCCATTTGCACGTGAGTCTATATTTCTGATAATTTGCTGACAAGGGCAAAAAAAATGCAGCTTCTATAGAACATGCGAACACAAAATATGAACAGAAGTAGGCAGGAGGGGACAGGGATGCTGGTAATTATGGAGCTCAATTTCTCCATCTGACAGCCAATCTCCAGACATTAAAAGAGGGGCCTTTGTTTCTGTTATTTTTCAATTCACCATGGCCGCTTTGCGCACACCCAGATATAATCAACATAACAACATCTGTATTTATCAACCTATGAGATGGAAATCAGGAGCCATATTTGTGAACTCAGATGTTAATTATGAACCATCTCTTAAGCTTGCCTGCTGAAGTAAGCCACTGTCTTCATGTTTCAAGAGGTCAAATTTTCATGCTGGTTCTAGTGATATTTTTCAGCCTAAAATTATTTGTTAACATATAGATATAAAGTCATACTGATTGTACGGGAGCTAAATATCTCAACCCTTTTTTTACCGGAAATGATATGGATATTATACTCGTGTATTCAGTGATGGCCTAGTGTTCCTATTTTACTCTCTGAACTGTATGTGCGAGGTGCCAAGGTCGAAGCGAGAGCCATAGGGAAAAACATAAAAAGATCAACGTAGTGAGTTTGAGTGGTACAGGCAACAGTCTGGAACATCAAATTCATTACGCTGATACAACCACAAAGTACAGAACTTGCACATACTAACTTATTAAGCTCTACAGTGTCATCACAAATGTGTTAAAGCAATTTGTATACAAAGTTCCTTACCTATGGAGGAGCATGTCTGGTTGTGGTGGTAGTCGGACTTGGGGCCAGAGGAGAGAGAGGAGGTGACAACCCTTGTCGACGACACCATCTACCTCGCCACTGTCAAGGCCCACTGCAACATCGAGCTCCCAACAACGCTAACTTTTCCAAATGGAAGAAGCAAATATTGTTTAACAACAATAATTTCTGTTCTCAAATTCAATATCGTTCACAGCACCAGGGTCTCTAGCTCTCTGCCAATCCGAAGTTCCAAATGGTCCAATGCCAAAACCTCAAAGTCAACAGAAGCTTATTTCCCGATCTTTCGATTCGGAAGAACTCCCAAGAATTTCAGGTATCATCGACCTATTTTATAAACTGCCAGCGTCTATAGGATTCTGATCTACAAAAATAGAACACATTAGGTTTCTAGTTTTCTTTTCTATTATTAAGGACTTGTAGCCTCTTGACTCCTCGCATGAAGTGGCTTTCTCGGAGCTGATGCAGGAACTTAACACATTTGATATGCTTAACATTTAAAGGACTGATGTGCTTGATGGCGAGTTGAACTACATGGCTTTTTTGTTATCCATCATTTTAACCACATATGAAATTAGTATAAAATCACCCCTTTGATGTAAAAAACATCTAAACAGATGATTCGCTATAGTACTGCACATAGCTAAATTATTTGGACCGGGTTGGCCACTGAAGGAAATGCTACATTGTCGATCCCATCATGTAGGTATAAATTCGCGTTGTTGGTGTGGTTGGGCATTTGATCAAACACCCGGAAGGATATAGTTTAATTACTAGATATTTTGGCCACCAACAAATTTAGAGAGAAGCATTCAAAGAAGCATGGAGAACGCCACCATACTTAGAGCTGTTGGGGATCGTTGTAGAAACTAAAAAAATTTCTACGCATCATCAAGATCAATCTATGAAGTAACTAGCAACGAGATAGAGGGGAGTGCATCTTCATACCATTGAACATCGCGAGACGGAAGCGTTGTAAGAACGCGGATGAAGGAGTCATACTCGAAGCGATTGAGATCGCGGTGGATTCCGATCTTAGCGGCGAACAACGGCACCTCCGCATTCAACACACGTGAAGCCTGGTGATGTCGCTCGTGCCTTGATTCAGCAAGGAGGAGGGAGAGGTTGAGGAAGATGGCTCCAACAGCAGCACGACGGCGTGGTGAAGATGGAGTGTTAGTTCTCCGGCAGGGCTTCGCCAAGCTCGCGCTGAGGAGGAGAGGTGTTGGGGAGGGGAGGGGCTGCGCCTTGGATGTGGTGCTGCAGCCCTCCCCTCACCCCTCTATTTATAGGGAGAAGGGGGAAGGGGCCGGCCCCTCTAGATCCGATCTAGGGGGGGGGGCAAGGGGGAGGGGCTTGCCCCCCAAGCAAGGGAGGCGCCCCCCTTTGGGTCCCCCCCAACCCTAGGCGCATGGGCACTAGGGGGTGCCGCCCAGCCCATTTAGGGGCTGGCCCCCTTCCACCTACAGCCCATAAGGCCCTCCGGGGCAGGTGGACCCTCTCGGTGGACCCCCGGAACCCCTCCGGTGGTCCCGGTACAATACCGGTATACCCCTGAATATTTTCGGTGACCGTATGATGACTTCCCATATATAAATCTTCACCTCCGGATCATCCGGAATTCCTCGTGACGTCCGGGATCTCATCCGGGACTCCGAACAACATTCGGTAATCACATACAAATCTTCCCTATAACCCTAGCGTCATCGAACCTTAAGTGTGTAGACCCTATGGGTTCGGGAATCACGCAGACATGACCGAGACAGCTCTTCGGCCAATAACCAACAGTGGGATCTGGATACCCATGTTGGCTCCCACATGTTCCATGATGATCTCATCGGATGAAACACGATGTCGAGGATTCAAGTAATCCCGTATACAATTCCCTTTGTCAATCGGTACGTTACTTGCCCGAGATTTGATCGTCGGTATCCCAATACCTCGTTCAATCTCGTTACCGGCAAGTCACTTTTACTCGTTCCGTAATGCATGATCCCGTGACTAACTACTTAGTCACATTGAGATCATTATGATGATGCATTACCGAGTGGTCCCAGAGATACCTCTCCGTCATATGGAGTGACAAATCCCAGTCTCGATTCGTGCCAACCCAACAGATACTTTCGGAGATACCTGCAGTGCACCTTTACAGTCACCCAGTTACGTTGTGACGCTTGGTACACCCAAAGCACTCCTACAGTACCCGGGAGTTACGCAATCTCATGGTCTAAGGAACTGATACTTGACATTAGAAAAGCTTTAGCAAACGAACTACACGATCTTGTGCTATGCTTAGGATTGGGTCTTGTCCATCACATCATTCTCATAATGATGTGATCCCGTTATCAGTGACATCCAATGTCCATAGTCAGGAAACCATGACCATCTGTTGATCAACGAGCTAGTCAACTAGGGGCTCACTAGGGACATGTTATCGTCTATGTATTCACATATGTATTACAGTTTCCAGTCAATACAATTATAGCATGAACAATAGACAATTATCATGAACAAGTAAGTATAATAATAACCATTTTATTATTGCCTCTAGGGCATCACTACTAGGGAAAAGGCTAGCAGCAGCGCGTGTTTTAGGTGTATCAGTAGCGTGGGTATAGGCGCTACTAATAAGGCGCTACAGCTAACACATAGCAGTAGCGCGTGCTAACCGGCGCTACTGCTACAAAAGTGTAGCAGCAGCGCGGTTAGCGGAA
The DNA here is from genome assembly GCF_018294505.1 of Triticum aestivum. Classification (NCBI taxonomy): domain Eukaryota; kingdom Viridiplantae; phylum Streptophyta; class Magnoliopsida; order Poales; family Poaceae; genus Triticum; species Triticum aestivum. The sequence continues at coordinate 2,341,781 of NC_057801.1, forward strand.
GCTCGCTACTGCTAGTAGCTCTAGCGCGCTTTACCTGGACGCGCTTCTGCTATCGCGGCGTTGCTGCTAACTTTTATACACTCGCTACTGCTAATTTAAGTAGATTTTTGTTTTTTTTGGCATATTTGTTTTGTATTTGAACATGCTTTATAGAAGAATCTTTAGCACATAGAAATGTCATCATGATACACATACAAATGCCTGCGAGACCACAAATGTAATCATAGCATATACATACAAATAGTCTCATCATAATCATCATCCAACACAAAGTGGTATCTTGTCATCATATCGAAAATAGCAATACATGCAAGTCTCGAATACTTGCAACTACACGTCATCCATCTAAACAAAGGTATATGCAAGAAGAGCTATCACTATGAGTGAGAGCGGAACTATGCAGTACATGAGGTGGCGGTTACGAGTCCTCTCTCGCGCTAGCGTGAACCTCAAGTAACTAGCTTCTCCTTCTTGTCTGCTTTTGAAGCCTTTATGGCTGGCGCCCGTGAACCCATTCACTTGCGCCTGACACTCATGACACTTGTTGTACACCCCCGGAACCTTCCCTTTGTACACGACATAGCAATTCCATCTCGCCATCAAGAAACTAGGTACCTATTAGAGATGCATGTTCATGAATAGGATGTAAAATCATATATATGCAACAAAATATACTAGAGCAACACCGAAAAAGAAAGGGTTAGCAACTAGATGCAACATACAGTATGCAAATTAATTAACTAGAGGTACGCAGGTCATCATACGCAAACTAACAAAGTAGCGTTATGCAAGTTCGGCAGGGACCATGGACATCACAAAGTTTCATCGCTACAAAAAGTATACAAGTTCAACCGACACATATCATCATCATCGGCATCATAAATCACTAGAGGTTCCATCCTTCCATATCATCGAGGATGAACCCTAGCTTCTTGAACGGCGTGAGGTCTAGACGTTGCATGCCTATGCGAGTTCGGATGTCAGCTCGCGATATAGGGCCGTGGTGGAACATCCCCTTCTCATCGACGACTTCTTTCATGATGATCATCGCAATGTCGCTTTGGATGCGAAAGAAGTCATCTCTAAGTTTATAATCCGCTTCTCCATGAGATTCTAGCCACTTGTGGATATGATCATAATTTCTGCTTTTCATGCGAAGCTTTTGGTGATCCGTGTTGAACTGAATCATGAGATGGACGATGTAGAATCCATCCTTCTTGCTTGGTTTTGGGGCATGGATGCAGGAGAAGTTAGTTTTATGCGCGAAACCCATCTTCTTGTTCCTTTGTTTCCTGATCTGCACGTGGCCACCTCTAAAGCTGATGCCTTGGAGAGCATCATCTAGAATATTCATTATGTGGGTGTAGTCTTTTTTCTCGTAGTCTCTGGAAGGGTCAAAATACACGGCGTGGGACACTTGTGGCTAAAGAACGATAAGGACGGCGCACCCGTTGCTGCGGGGAAAAGACACCTCAAATTATTCCCCATATGAGAGAGAAGGAATAATTGAAATGTATGAAAGGGTTGTCCGGAACTGACTTACTTTGGATGATAAGGCACGAGGACAATTTCCCGGTCCTTATTCTGTACCATGAAGTTTTGGAGGTACTCCCTAGTAGTTTCACGCTCAAAGTTGCCGAGACTCAAGAAAGACTCGTGCATGTAGTACGGATCCACCACACAGATTTGCGAGACTTCTTCACTCTTCATGACAGAGCTCATATGTAGCGCAAAAAGGCGGACGATTGTAAAATCGAGCCACCTTGTTAGAAACATCTCAAAGATATGGTCAAACCGCAGGAAGAACACCTCCGCGGGCCGTGTGTCGACGTAGCACTTCCCCTCAGGCACACGAGCCGCGTATGTCGGATATCCTGGATCCTTTGAGGCTAGTAGGCTTTTCTCAGTCGACATCACATGGTCGTGCAGTCTCCTGAGATCCCCCGATAGTGCCTCCAGCGGTTTCGGCGGTAGCATCGGCTCGCCCGTGGGATGGAACATGACCGCACCTTTCACGGGTACACGCTCTGCAGAATGCATCGTCTGGCTGCTATGTGCTCTGGCTTGTTTGGAGGCAGTTATATTCCCCGATCTCTTCCTCTCCTTTTTCTTGGGCATACCTTCCAGACCCTTCCTTAACCCCTGCCCCAGTGTTCCTGGGCTAAGTATTGTATGACCCTCGCGCCCGGCTAGTTGAGCCTGTGTTGAGGCGGCATCTTCAGGCGTGTCCTGTGAGGATTTCATGAAGAGAGACTTTTTGCAATCCGTGCTACGACCCTGCCCGGGCATATCATCCATATCCTCATTAGCAAGGTGATAGCCTGATTCGTCATATGGTTGACTCATCATATCTATGTCACAGTCATACGCGTTTGTATTGAGGAAATCCATAGGGTCGACCTCCGTCTCATCATCCATTCTCTATTCTACAGGAGAAATTACATCAGCCAATACTATTGCACCCCCTTCATCATGTCGTCCGCCGCTCTCACCGCACTACAGGAGCTGGTAATTGCGTAGGCGGGGTGGTGGTCTACGCACATGCTTGTTGATGTGTGGTTATTAGTGTGCTCTCGGCCGGCTCCAGACGAATAAGATTCTTTGGCCATAGCAGCACCCAACCCTTGCAGCTTCCAATCCGCGGCGGGGTCTCGTCGTCCGCTCCCACGTGCTGTACTGGAGGAGGCATATCCTCGTGCCCCGATTTCACACTGGTCAAGCTAACCCTGAAGTGCCCATCGGGGATCGGCTGGTTGTGGAATGTGGGTTGCGAGGGGTCCATTATCATTCCCTTTCCCACGTCCACCTTCTGGCCTTTGATCAAGTAGAGTATGGTGCACGGGGTTTCTTTCGCCTACAAACACATATGTCTATGGCGTAAAACAACCGAAAGGCAACAAAAATGGAATATTATATATATATATATATATATATATATATATATATATATATATATATATACATATATATATATATATATACACTACATAAAACGTACAAAAATATATACTACCTAAAACGTATAAAATAAAAATGGGTGTAACTACACCCGGTAGTAAGAAAAATTTGTCCTATATATGTTGGTGCGACATGTAATTACCGTGACAGCGTCGAGCTCAGCAAAGACGAAGGCCCACCTAGCGCGCCTGAGACTGAGGACGGGCTGCTATGAGCAGGAGCGGCTGCGAGAGGAGGCCCGGTTGCGTGAGCAAGTGATGGTGCGATGGTGTTGTTGTTTATGGAGTTGCTCCCGACGAAACTGGGCAACGGGAAATCATGTACCGTCTTGTCTGGATTTTCCTTCGTCCAGTTGATGATAACTGGAACCAAGTTAGTAGTGAAATCATTTCTGCAGGCAGTTACAGCTGCATTGACTGCCTGCTGTAGCAACTCATATTTGTCCTCAGCTGCTTTTTTCACGTCCTTAGCTGCTTTTTTCTCGACCGCAAGCTTCACCTTCGTGTCGATGTCCGCCTGACTAAACTTATTTTTCTGCTTCTTGGCCTCCGGGCCCTCGTTGTAAAACACCTTCCATGTGGCGCCGTCTCCAGTGCCATGCACACGACCATATTGCGGCCGCTGGCCCAAAGGGAGTCCCTTAAGTTCGTTCAAGGCCCGGTTGAGAGGGGTGTCCCACTTGGGCCTCATCGGAGAAGTAGGGCTTTCGGCTGCAAGCTGGTGTTGCTTCTCCAGTAGTCTAATCAATTTCCTCGTGATCTTGTCCGTGTAAAAAACCTATTTCTCCTTGTCCCACTTGTAGCGGTCCCTGATGAAGTCACGCTCCAAGGGGTTGGTGAACTTCGCGAAGGGGTCTGGGGGACCCGCGGCTTCACGTTTCGCGTCCTCCTTATCCCATATGGGTCTTTTACCGAGGTAGCCACGACTTCCGAGGCGATGCTTTCCCGTGTTCCTTTGCTGAAGGCTCTTGAATTTCGCAGCCTTAGCCTTGGCTGCCTCGGTAGCGCAAGTGTCCTTGAACTTTTCGAACTCCTCTTCCGTAAGTGTCCGATTTTCCTCCAAAATCTTGGACAGGGGTTCATCAGCCTCAATAGCTCGTTTCACCCTCCCTTTCCAAGAGGCCAAATCATTGTTGAACATGCCCATGGCGTGATTGTTAATCTTTTTCATCTTCGGATCATCCCACGGTTGTTCTATGTTATCATCCCGGTCGGGGAACTTGAATCTCTTGTGCAACTTCGTTAGTTGCAACTGCATCAAATGTTCTTTACTCCTTAAGTCATCGTCGTTGATGCTCGCGCATTCCCGCAGGATGCATCCTACTTGGTTACCATAGCACTTGCGAGGTTCTTCCGGCTCTAACGGCTCAAACTTGCCAGGTGCCATCTTTGTGATCACAAGTCGTTCAATCCCTAGTTTGTTAGGTTTTCGTATCCTCTGCTTCTTATGCTTCCTCTTTTCGGTAGCGGCATCGGGGCCGGTACCTTCCTCGCCAGTACCTTCCCCACCGGTCTCGGTGCCGCCATCGGTGCCGGCGCCGTCGGTGTTAATGTCAGCGTCAGTACCATCATCGAGGCCGACCTGCAAACCTTGCTTAGCAGTCAAATAGTCGAGCGCCTGAAATTCACCGGAACGGAAATGAATCAACATTCCGGCGTAACATAGGCCACTCGGATCATTTTCCAAACATGACATGTCCAAAACATGACATATCCACATATCACATGTCCAGTTCAATTTTGCATATAAATTCAGCTAATTTTGAAACCTAGCTAAATTCATAACTAAATAGATAACCTAATTAACATACTGCCCTAACTAAAACCTAAGTAAATTAACCGAAGAACCCTAGCAGAGAGAGAGGGGGGGTTTACAGAGGGTGTAGGGGCGAGGAGGCAGGCCCAACGACGGCCGAGAGGGGAGGAAGCAGAGGAGGGTGGCGAGGGCCGACGGGTCGAGGGCGAGCGCGCCGAGGTCGGGGGCAAGTGCCTGGGTCGGGGGCGAGCGCCGGCGCCGGGGTTGGGG
>NC_057801.1:2650046-2657887 GCF_018294505.1 Triticum aestivum
CCGAGGACAGATCTGGGCTCTCCCCTCCGACGGCGACGCAGATCCGCCGCCGTCGATGGCCGCCGCCGCCCGCCTCCCCGCCCTCCTCCTCCTCCTCCTCGTCTTCGCCGCCCTCCCGGCCTCCGACGCCATCTACTGCGACGAGGACGACTGCTACGACCTCCTCGGGTAAGCCCCCGTCGCCTCTTCCCCTCCCCTCCCCCATCCCCTTCCTCTGCTTGCCCGCCGTCTGATGGGTGCTCGCGTGCGCAGGGTGAAGCAGGATGCCAACGCGTCGGAGATCAAGAAGGCCTACTACAAGCTCTCCCTCAAACAGTGAGCTTTTTCTCCCCCCTCCCCGTCCTGCCCGCCGCCGTTCTTGCCCCGGGCAAGATCCCTGACCCATTTCTTGGGGATGTGTTGTGCCGTGCAGCCACCCGGACAAGAACCCCGACCCGGAGTCGCGCGCGCTCTTCGTCAAGGTCGCCAATGCCTACGAGGTATATCTATCTGCCCAAATTAAGAGCAATTGGGGACCTTCTTTTGTTCCCTTGCAGCTCTGCATCCCCTGCTGCTTCTAATGGCTCAACTGCTTATTCTGTACCCAAGATCTGTCGTTTCAATTCCATGTATTAGTTGCCGCATATTGCGCACGGCCTTTTCGCGCGGTCGCCAGTATATTATTGTTTCACAATTCAGTACAGTGGCTACCAGAGTGAAAATGAGATTACAGCGCTATGCGTGCACTTGAGCGTGCCAAGGCGCTAGGCGACAACATAACGCCTAGCGCTCAATCGTGCTTGCCGTGCGTGTAGGCGGGATAGGCAATAGGCAGTGGCAAAACAGTTACTGTTGTGAAACCAGCTGCTCTAATGGCTGCCTGGCATGCGATGGCGTGGTCGTGTACACTAGTTTAGGCTATCAAGCATGTAGTTGGAGGCTTGGAGCTCACTGAATTTTTGCCGTGAACATTTTCCTTATTCAACTGTGTCCTCTTGTTGGTAGTTCCACTCTGAAGTCTGCAGTTCTCATATGGATTTCATTGTTTTTTGTCTTGCATGAAACTGAGCTATTTCATCATTTAGGCTACGAAAAAAACTTATGACGAGTTTCATTTCACGGGGCCCATTGATTGTTGTGTTGACTGCTGTTTTCGTCTGCCCTGTTCAAGTTGAAAGCTATTTTCCTAATATGGCACTTCCAGTTTCTGTTTGGTTCTTGAGTGTGTCTACTTTTTGATTTATCAGATACTAAAAGATGAAGAAACTAGGGAGAAGTATGATTATGCTGTTGCACATCCAGAGGAGGTAAACCTTCATTCCCTTGTCTGGCTTCAGCATGCCAAACTGTTTCTGTTTATCTACCTTTTTTTGTAAACTACTGGTTACTTTTTGTTAGATTTGGCTTCATGGCCATTAGTCATTCGGTATGTATGTATAGTCTATCTGTACACTTGTGATGCTAAGGAAAAAATTATTAGAAGAGAAAGTATTCCCTTGTGAATACTTTTCAATTTGATTTGTGGACCAGCACAGATTTTTTTTATTCCCCTAAATGGGACTTGGAAGTTATTTCTGACGTTAAATCCCATGAATTTTTACTTTCGATTAATCAAATAGGGGATCTCCTGAAATCCAGGAAGTCAAGCACTAATATTATAGATGAAAACTAAATACATGGTTCACATTCCGCATTCAGTCTTGGAATGTGCAAAACGAATGAATGTTGGTACTTCCACATGAGAAAATTTGTGAACTTGTGAAGAGTAGACTGTATCGCATGACACAGATAGATACTGTACTAATCAGTAGGCATTCCACAGCACGAAACATATATTCTTACATTCTTATTGGTGCGTTGCGTGGCTGCAAAATTTACCTTCTGCCTTCTTGTTTACTGTGAGAAAGTCCACTTGTTTGGTTATGCAGAGTTTAGATGGGAAAAAGACAACACACAGGAAACAAAAGTTGTACATGTGAGCATGATGCTAATATAGGCTAACATTGAAAATAATGCATTTATACAAATATCTTCCGTCAGATACCCACACCATGTCTATTCATAGTAGTTCGTTTGAAAGATCTGGACAACTTTTCCATATTAGATAGTATTGATAAGTTAATGCCATTGTTTTGGCTGCCTGGTCTGCTCTTCCTTTGAACTGAGCACTGTTAAATACTGATTCCATCTGCGGGTGCTATTTGTTGACCTTATTTCAGTTCTTCTACAACACTGCTCAATACTACAGGGCTTACTATGGATATAAAACGGTTAGTTTTCTCTATCAATTGTATGTTTAATAGCAATGCTCTGCAACATTCATATACCACTGCAGCTAACTCTCCTTCTGTTTGTGATAGGATACTCGTTCTGTGTTGATTGGCCTTCTTTTAATCGTGTCAGCATTCCAATACATAAACCAGTTGACATCGTACAGTCAGGTATGGATATGGAACAGAAAGGCAAAAGTAAGGTTGTGGGATTTCAGTCTGCTGTTCAGACTGGCTGTTTATGAACCAAATGATCAACATAAACATTTTCTTATGTCGTTGAATGTCAGCATAAAGATAGATTATGTATATCTTCCCCATTTATGTGATAGAAAGACGATTACATGTTTTAGCATAACAATATATCTTACGTTTTTTGTTAACAACAACGCAAATTGAAAGTGTGCTGCATTTGTTGCAGGCCATTGAAAGTGTGAAGCAAACTCCTGCCTACAGAAATAGGTTAAAAGCATTGGAGTTTGATCGAACAGGAGGAATTTCAAGCAAAAAAAAGGGCAACAAGCCGATGGATAAGTAAGAATGACATCTAATAAGTTTGAATTTTGGGCTGAAATTTTCTATCTGAGAATTTGAAGGCTGCTTTGGTTTGCACTGCCCAGTTCCATCTGTAGTTTACATTGAAGTTTAGGGACCAGTGTATTGTGTACATGCTGTTGGAAATGTTTGAGCAACCTTGATAGATTCTGTTGCCTATTTAGGTTCATCCTTTCAGAAACTACATCGTTAGAAAGATGCATTCTGTTACAAGTAGGCTTTTTTTTAATACTATTAATGATACAATTTCCTTATTAGCCATTTTGCCGCATATCACTTGTGTTGGCTTGCTATGACTGACCATGATAGCTTTGTTTCTCATGTAGAAAGGTTGAAGATGAGCTTAGAAATGAAGTCGACTTGCAAATTCAGGGAGTTCAGAAACCTTCTGTATGGAATCTCTGTGGTGTCCAATTGATACTTCTGCCTTACTTAATTGGCAAGGTCAGTCCATCTCTGGTAGACTATCTTGAACAGAGTAAATTGCAAATGGTGCACCTGAGGTTTCAACTCTTTGTAAATAGCTGAAATGGGGTTGAAAATTTACTGGACACATGTTGAAGTTAACTGTATACTGTTTTTTTGGCAGCTGCTTATTTGGCAAATTTGTTGGTTTTGGAGATACCGGGTAAAGAAATCGCCATATGCATGGGAGGATGCTTGCTATTTGACTCGGACATCCCTTAGGATGCCTGCTAGCACATGGCAAAATATTGGTAATTACCACTTTATTTGTTGATTTGTTTTTGACATACCATATTACTTCTTGGTCAGCTCTCTCTTGGGATTGTGAAATATTGTGCCTTTTCCTTTCCAATCATCATAGCGATTTTATACCAGATTCCTTCCAATTTTCAGATATGAGCTATAATATATTGTACTGGATATTTGTTTTAACTTATGATACTAACTAATCCAAGTAAGATGTACACCAATTAGTCAAAAACTAGTTAAATTGTCAAAAGAAATAGACCTTTCATTTTTCTAGAGAAAAAGGAAAAGCTTTGAACCTTGATTCATAGATAGAAAGACAAGGTAATTTAGAACCACAACATCCAATGGCGCAACAGGATAAGGTGTCATGTAATGCGCTTGTTAGACATGTATAAGAGCTGTGCTGCGCCTTTCGATGTTCAACACGACCACAGATGCTTGAAGGATTATCCATCCATTCATGGTAGTCTGGCAGTGTAGTTGTAGTTGTATCAGTAAAGTATTGCCAATGCCCTTGCTGGTTGAACCATACAGTAATGCGTAGCAACCAATGTTATTTTCGTTGTCACAAGTTATTTGCTGTGTCACTGAGCAAGTGCCCCGTTAACTCCGAGTTGAATCCATTAGCACTGACAGATGATCATATATCTGTGTGTTCCAGATGAGTTTACGAAGGAGGATCTCGTCATGAAGCGCCTCTGGGAGAAGGCCAACATGGAGAGGCACATAGCGGAGGCGAGAAGAGGATCGAAGCAGCGTAGAAGATAAGCTTTTAGGCAGCCCAATTTTGACTGAAGGTTACGAGATGAGGCTGTTTAACAGCATGTCATGTACTCCAGGAGGACAACTACATACCCGAGTGGAAAGGGAAGGCATACATGAGTCAGGCCTGGGTTCGTCGACCCATAAACATGGGACATTGATATACTGAAGAAACATAAGATACAGGGGATTCTTTTACCATAAGGATCGTACACCGTGGAGGAGTTATGTGGTGATGATAACATTTCTTACGTCTATTTGGATTCTATAGATACATCTACCTGGATGCTATTTACATGTCTCCTTTCTCGTCTTCTCCTTGGTTTGGTTATCATGTTCACTGTTGCTATGATCTACAGTCGCACTTGGGGCGGCAAGATTCGCATGTTCCGCCCTACTGATCCTGACAAAAAAATGAATCTCCTTTTGGTGCTGTAGAATGTATCATCATTAACCCCATTTGTGAATCAAAATCTGTTTTTGTTTCACCTCCACAACGAAGCTGTGTCCTGCTTTTGCAAATAAATCCGGAACCTCTTTCCAAAATAGAACACAATTATTTACCTAGTTCCTTTCTCATCTTTTGCTTATCAGTACGGTGAATCTATGTTGCTATGATTTGCTGGCATAGTGATTTTTTGTGGAAAAACGGTTATTGGTGTGGCGAGATTGGCAGATTCCAATGTGTCCTGACAAAAATCTCCTTGGGCCAAATTTTTTTCTTGGTAATTTTGTTTCTCCTTGTTCAAGACTAGTTGGAGCTTCAGTGCTGTAGAATGTATCAGCATCACCATTCGCGAATCAAAAATTGTTCTTGTTTCACCTGCAGAACTGAAGCGAAGCTGGTGTCCATGTCCGTTTCCAACAACAAAAAATCGCAACCTCCTTTTGAAACAGAACAAGGGAACAAAACACAAATCGCAGCGCATCAGAATGCAAGTTTTAGCATGGGAATAAGACTCATATGTTACAGGTTGTAAACACCAGATATTTGGTTGAGTTTCGTATCATACACATATCAGCTGAGAGACCGGAATGAACGATTTCTATGGATACCGCAGTGTAAACCGAAGCGATCGATACTCTAGAAACCAGCAAGATGAGATAGTCTAGAGGCAAAGATCAGCTACTTCTGAGTTTCAGTTTTCATAACCAAAAGGCGATCTCTGCGCTCTACTGCCCCTTGGCTTAGTTCCCTTTTTCTGTAAAAGAAATAACGGACTGGTATTCGAGCCAAATGAAGACCGAACGTGTTGATTTTGAAGAGAAAAGGAAGGGGGTCAATAGCAAGGTTCTTCACTTCTATATAGACCAAAAAATTGCGGCAACAGCGTCTACGACAAACCTGCTGTGTTACATGCTTTTCGAAGTTTGATTGATTGAAAGAGTCTTGAATTGATGGGAAATCAATAGCATATTTACATTACCCCGCACAAACTGTGGCAGAGGACACCTGAAGACACAATTGGCATTGTTTCCCTGTTATGTTCCATGATATCTTCCGAACTTCATCCTTTTTTGGAGCTACCAACCAAAGGGAAACTCTATTTTCTAACGCTTGTTTAAATTTCCACAGGAATTTTGGGTGGGAAAATGAATTTCATCATCTTAAGAACTTTATAAGAAAATCAAGCGAAGAGAAGTCCCTCGTGTTACAATCATCTCATACTCTGTTACAGCTACTGCTCTGTCCTCCTGCTACTCAGGGTAAAAAATGAACAATGAACAAGCTTAAATGGAAGCTAAATGACGATGTTTCTGCACAAAAGAAGAGGGATTAATTGGGGACCGGTGAAAATGGGTCAGCCCATGCATCATGCCAACAAGGTACTGCGTACAAATCTCTAGAGACCTAAATCCGCCAATGCCACCGGACAATGGTGCTCCCTTGCTATAGTCCACGAAACGAAGCAGAATCAGTCAAAATTGTGAGTATTGATGACCGACACAAGAACGCATCCCGGGGTTCATCAATCGTCGAAATCACTTTGAAACCCAAAAACTGAGTAATAGTCTAAGAAACGGGCCAGAATCGGTCCAAACTGCGAGTGTTGACGACCAACACGTAAGAACACCTTGGGGTTCGAAAACCATGGAAATCGCTTTGGGACCCAAAAACGGTTAGTAATAGTCCATGAAAAAGTCCAGAATCGGACAAATTAGGATTATTGATGAACGATACATAAACGCACCCCAGGGTTCGTCAATCATGGATATTGTTCGGGGACCCCAAATCAGTGAGTAATAGTTCATGAAACGGGCCAGAATCGGTCAAAACTGCGAGTGTTGATGACCGACACATAAACGAACCCTGGTGTTCGTTAATCGTGAAAATCACCCCGGGACCCCAAAACTGAGTAATAATCTAAGAAACGGGTCAGAATCGGCCAAAACTGCGATTATTGATGACTCACACATAAGCGCACCTTGGGGTTCAACAACCATGGAAATCGCTCTGGGACCCTAAAACGGCGAGTAATAGTCCATGAAACGGATCAGAATCGACAAAAACCACGAGTGTTGATGATCGACACGTAAACACACCCCGGTGTTTTTCAATCGTGGAAATCACTTCGGGACCCCAAAACAGTGAATAATAGTCTACGTAATGGGCTAGAATCAGCCAAAACTGCGAGTATTGATGATCGACACGTAAGCGAACCTTGGCGTTCAACAACTACGAAAATCACTTCGGGACCCCAAAACGGTGAGTAATAGTCCACGAAACGGACCAAAATCGGCCATTGTGAGTGTTGATGACCGACATGTAAGCGCACTTTCGGGTTCAACAACCATGGAAATCGCTTTGGGACCCCAAACGGTGTAAACGCACCCCGGGGTTCGTCAATCGCGGAAATCACTTCGGGACCCCAAAACAGTGAGTGATAGACCGCGAAACGGGTCAGAATCGGCCAAAACTACGATTGTTGATGACCGACAGGTAAGCGCACCCCGGGGTTCACAAACATGGAAATCGCTTTGCGACCCTAAAAAGGTGAGTAATAGTCCATGAAACAGCCCCGCATCGGACAAACCTAGGATTATCGGTGAACGATACATAAACGCATCCCAGAGTTCGTCAATCATGGAAATTGCTCACAGACCCCAAATCAGTGAGTAATAGTCCTTGAAACGGGCAAAACTGCGAGTGTTGATGACCGACACATAAACACCCTGGTGTTCGTCAATTGTGAAGATCACTCCGAGACCCCAAAACTGAGTAATAATCCATGAATCGGGCCAGAATCGCCCAAAACCGCGATTGTTGATGACCGACACGTAAGCGCACCCCGAGGTTCAAAAACCATGGAAATCGCTTTGGGACCCTAAAACGGTGAGTAATAGTCCATGAAACGGGTCAGAATCGACAAAAACCGCGAGTGTTGATGACCGACACGTAAGTGCACCCTAAGGTTCATCAACCGTGGAAATCACTTCGGGACCCCGAAACGGTGAGTAACAGTCCATGAAATGGGCCAGAATCGACCAAATTTGCGATTTATGGTGACCGACATGTAAGTGCACCCTGGGGTTCAACAATCGTGGAAATCGCTTCGGGAC
>NC_057801.1:2658245-2661241 GCF_018294505.1 Triticum aestivum
ACATGGGACCCCAAAATGGTGAGTAATAGTCCACAAAATGGGTCAGAGTCGCCAAAAACCGCGAGTGTTGATGATCGACATGTAAGCGCAACTTGGGGTTCAACAATTATGGAAATTGCTTTGGGACCATAAAACGGTGAGTAATAGTCCACGAAACGAGTCAGAATCAATAAAAACCGCGCGTGTTGATGACTGACACCCCGGGGTTCGTCAATTGTGGAAATCACTCCGGGACCCCAAAACAGTGAGTAATAGTTCACGAAACGGGCCAGAATCGGCAAAAACTATGAGTATTGATGAACGACATGTAAGCGCACCTTGGGGTTCAACAACTATGGAAATCACTTTGAGACCCCAAAACAGTGAGTAATAGTCCACAAAACAGGTCAGAATTAGCCAAAACTGTGAGTGTTGACGACAGACACATGAATGCTCCCCGGGGATCGTCAATCATGGAAATCGCTCTGGACCCCGAAACGGTGAGTAATAGTCCACGAAACGGGTCAGAATCGACCAAAATTGCGATTGTTGATGACTGACACGAAAGCGCTCCTTGGGGTTCAACAATCGTGGAAATCGCTTCAAGACCCCAAAATGGTGAGTAGTAGTCCACAAAACGGGTCAGAATCGACAAAAACCGCGAGTGTTGACGACCGACACTTAAGCGTACCTTGGGGTTCAACAACCATGGAAATCGCTTTGGACCCAAAAATGGGGAGTAATAGTCCATGAAAGAGCCCAAAACCTCGTATTATAGATGAACGATACATAAACGCACCCTAGGGTTCGTCAATCTTGGTAGTCGCTCATGCACCCCAAATCAATGAGTAATAGTCCATGAAACGGGTGAGAATCAGCCAAAACTGCGAATGTTGATGACCGACACATAAACACACCCCTGTGTTTGTCAATCGTGGAAATCAGTCCGGAAACCCAAAACTGAGTAATAGTCCAAGAAACGGTCCAAAATCGGCCAAAACTGCGATTGTTGACAACCGACACATAAACGCACCCCGGAGTTCAACAACCATGGAAATCGCTTAGGGACCATAAAACGATGAGTAATAGTCCACGAAACGGGTCTGAATCAACAAAAACCGCGAGTCTTAATGACCGACACATAAACACACCCCCAGATTCGTCAATTGGGGAAATCACCTAGAGACCCCGAAACAGTGAGTAATAGTCCACGAAACGGGCCGGAATCGGCCAAAACTCCGATTGTTGATGACCAACACGTAAGCGCACCTTGTGGTTCAACAACCATGGAAATCGCTTTGGGACCCCAAAATGGTGAGTAATACTCCACGAAACGGGTCAGAATCGACAAAAACAATGAGTGTTGATGACCGACACGTAAGCGCACCTTGGGGATCAACAACCATGGAAATCGCTTTGGGACCCCAAAACGGTGAATATTTGTCCATGAAACGGGTCAGAGTCGACAAAAACCGTGAGTGTTGATGATCGACACGTAAGCACACCTTCGGGTTTAACAACTACGAAAATCGCTTTGGGACCTCGAAACAGTGAGTAATAGTCCATGAAACGGGTAAGAATTAGTCAAAACTGTGAGTGTTGACGACAAACATGTAAACGCACCCCGGGGATCATCAATTGTTAAAATCGCTCTGGGACCCCAAACGGTGAGTAATAGTCCACAAAACAGACCATAATCGGCCAAAATTATGAGTGTTGATGACCGACACGTAAAAGCACCCCTGGGTTCGCCAATCGTGGAAATCACTTCGGTACCCCAAAACAGTGAGTAATAGTCCACGAAACGGGCCAGCATTGGCCAAAACTGCGATTATTGATGACCGACATGTAAGCGCACCCCGGGATTCAACAACCATGGAAATCTCTTTGGGACCCTAAAACGGTGAGTAATAGTCCACGAAACGAGTCAGAATCGAAAAAACCCGCGAGTGTTGATGACTGACACCTCAGGGTTCGTCAATCATGGAAATCACTACGGGACCCCAAAACAGTGAGTAATAGTCCATGAAACGGGACAGAATCGGCCAAAACTATGAGTGTTGATGATCGACACGTAGGCGCACCTTGGGTTTACAACAACTATGGAAATCACTTTGAGACCCCAAAACGGTGAGTAATAGTCCACGAAACGGGTCAGAATTGGCCAAAATTGTGATTGTAGACGACAGACACATAAACGCACTACGGGGATCGTCAATCGTGGAAATCGCGCTAGGACCCCGAAACGGTGTGTAATAGTCCACGAAACGGGCCAGAATCGGCCAGAATTGCGATTGTTCATGACTAACACGAAAGCGCACCCCGGAGTTTAACAATCGTGGAAATCGCTTTGAGACCCAAAAAGGTGAGTTGTAAGTCCACGAAACGTCTCAGAATCGACAAAAATCGTGAATGTTGACGACCAACACGTAAGCGCACCTTGGGGTTCAACAACCATGGAAATTGCTTTGGACCCCAAAACGGGGAGTAATAGTCCATGAAAGAGCTTAGAATCAGACAAACACTGGATTATTGATGAACGGTACATAAATGCACCCCCGGGTTTCGTCAATCATGGTAATCGCTCAGGGACCCCAAATCAATGAGTAATAGTCCATGGAACGGGCCGGAATCGGCCAAAACTGCGAGTGTTCATGACCGACACATAAACGCACCCCGGTGTTCGTCAATCGTGGAAATCACTCCGGGACCCCAAAACTGAGTAACAGTCCAAGAAATGGTCCTGAATTGGTTGAAACTGCGACTGTTGATGACCAACACGTAAGCGCATCCCGGGGTTCAACAAGCATGGAAATCGCTTTGTGACCCTAAAATGGTGAGTAATAGTCCACGAAACGGGACAGAATCGACAAAAACCGCGAGTGTTGATGACCGACAGGTAAATGCACCCCAGGGTTCGCCAATCGTGGAAATCACTTTGGAACCCCAAAACTGAGTAATCCAAGAAACGGTCCAGAATCGGCCAAAACTGCGATTGTTGACGACCGACACGTAAA
>NC_057801.1:2661416-2675132 GCF_018294505.1 Triticum aestivum
CCCGAGGTTCAACAACCATGGAAATCGCTTAGGGACCATAAAACGGTGAGTAATAGTCCACGAAACGGGTCTGAATCAACAAAAACCGCGAGTGTTAATGACCGACTCATAAACGCACCCCCAGATTCGTCAATTGTGGAAATCACCCAGAGACCCCGAAACAGTGAGTAATAGTCCACGAAACGGGCCGAAATCGGCCAAAATTGCGATTGTTGATGACCGACACGTAAGCGCACCTTGGGGTTCAACAACCATGGAAATCGCTTTGGGACCCCAAAATAGTGAGTAGTAGTCCACGAAACGGGTCAGAATCGACAAAAACAACGAGTGTTGATGACCGACGCGTAAGCGCACCTTCGGGTTCAACAACCATGGAAATCGTTTTCGGACCCCAAAACGGTGAGTACTTGTCCACGAAACGGGTCAGAGTCGACAAAAACCGTGAGTGTTGATGATCGACACGTAAGCACACCTTGGGGTTTAGAAACTACGGAAATCACTTTGGGACCTCGAAACAGTGAGTAATAGTCCATGAAACGGGTCAGAATTGGGCAAAACTGTGAGTGTTGACGACAAACACGTGCACCCCGGGGATTGTCAATTGTGGAAATCGCTCTGGGACCCCAAACGGTGAGTAATAGTCCACAAAACAGACCATAATCGGCCAAAATTGTGAGTATTGATGACTGACACGTAAAAGCACCCGGGGTTAGCCAATCGTGGAAATCACTTCGGTACCCCAAAACAGTGAGTAATAGTCCACGAAACGGGCCAGCATTGGCCAAAATTGCGATTGTTGATGACCGACATGTAAGCGCACCCCGGGATTCAACAACCATGGAAATCGCTTTGGGACCCTAAAACGGTGAGTAATAGTCCATGAAACGAGTCAGAATCGAAAGAACCCGTGAGTGTTGATGACTGACATCTCGGGGTTCGTCAATCATGAAAATCACCACGGGACCCCAAAACAGTGAGTAATAGTCAACAAAATGGGACAGAATCGGCCAAAACTATGAGTGTTGATGATCGACACGTAGGCGCACCTTGGGGTTCAACAACTATGGAAATCACTTCGAGACCACAAAACGGTGAGTAAAAGTCCACAAAACGGACCATAATCGGCCAAAATTGTGAGTGTTGATGACCGACACATAAAAGCACCCCTGGGTTCGCTAATCGTGGAAATCACTTCAGGACCCCAGAACAGTGAGTAATAGTCCATGAAACAGGCCAGCATTGGCCAAAACTGCGATTGTTGATGACCGACCTGTAAGCGCACCCCGGGATTCAACAACCATGAAAATCGCTTTGGGACCCTAAAACGGTGAGTAATATTCCACGAAACGAGTCAGAATCAAAAAAACCCACGAGTGTTGATGACTGACACACCGGGGTTCGTCAATCATGGAAATCACTACGGGACCCCAAAACAGTGAGTAATAGTCCACGAAACGGGCCAGAATCGGCCAAAACTATGAGTGTTGATGATCGACACGTAGGCACACCTTGGGGTTCAACAACTATGAAAATCACTTCGAGACCCCAAAATAGTGAGTAATAGTCGACGAAACGGGTCAGAATTGGCCAAAACTGTGATTGTAGACACTAGACACATAAACGGACCCCGGGGATCGTCAATCGTGGAAATCGCTCTGCGACCCCGAAACAGTGTGTAATAGTCCACAAAACGGGCCAGAATCGGCCAAAATTGCGATTGTTGATGACTGACACGAAAGCGCACCCCGGGGTTCAACAATCGTGGAAATCGCTTCGGGACCCAAAAAGGTGAGTTGTAAGTCCACGAAACGGCTCAGAATCGACAAAAATCATGAATGTTGACGACCCACACGTAAGCGCACCTTGGGGTTCAACAACCATGGAAATCGCCTTGGACCCCAAAACGGGGAGTAATAGTCCATGAAAGAGCCTAGAATCAGACAAACACTGGATTATTGATGAACGATACATAAATGCACCCCCGGGTTTCATCAATCATGGTAGTCGCTCATGGACCCCAAATCAATGAGTAATAGTCCATGAAACGGCCCAGAATCGTCCAAAACTGCGAGTGTTCATGACCGACACATAAACGCACCCCGGTGTTCGTCAATCGTGGAAATCACTCCGGTACCCCAAAACTGAGTAACAGTCCAAGAAATGGTCTAGAATCAGCTGAAACTGCGATTGTTGATGACCGACACGTAAGCGCATCCCGGGGTTCAACAACCATGGAAATCGCTTTGTGACCCTAAAATGGTGAGTAATAGTCCATGAAACGGGCCAGGATCGATAAAAACCGCGAGTGTTGATGACCGGCACGTCAACGCACCCCAGGGTTCGTCAATCGTGGAAATCACTCCGGGACCCCAAAACAGTGAGTAATAGTCCACGAAACGCGCCAGAATCGGCCAAAACCGCGATTGTTGGTGACTGACACGTATGCACATCTTGGGGTTCAACAACCATGGGAATTGCTTTGGACCCCAAAACGGGGAGTAATAGTCCATGAAAGAGCCCAGAATCGGACAAACCTTGGATTATTTATGAACGATGAATATATGCACCCCGGGGTTCGTCAATCGTGGTAGTCGCTCATGGACCCCAAATCAATGAGTAATAGTCCACGAAACGGGTCAGAATTGGCCAAAACTGTGATTGTTGATGACAGACACATAAACGCACCCCGGGGATTGTCAATCATGGAAATCGCTCTCGGACCCCGAAACGGTGTGTAATAGTCCATGAAATGGGCCAGAATCGGCCAAAATTGCGATTGTTGATGACTGACACGAAAGCGCACCCCAGGGTTCAACAATCGTGGAAATCGCTTCGGGACCCAAAAAGGTGAGTTGTAAGTCCACGAAACGGGTCAGAATCGACAACAATCGTGAATGTTTACGACCCACACATAAGCGCACCTTGGGGTTCAACAACCATGGAAATCGCTTTGGACCCCAAAACGGGGAGTAATAGTCCATGAAAGAGCCTAGAATCAAATAAACATTGGATTATTGAGGAACGATACATAAATGCACCCCTGGGTTTTGTCAATCATGGTAGTCGCTCAGGGACCCCAAATCAATGAGTAATAGTATATGAAACGGGCTAGAATCGGCAAAACTGCGAGTGTTCATGACCGACACACAAACGCACCCCGGTGTTCGTCAATCGTGGAAATCACTCCGGGACCCCAAAACTGAGTAATAGTCCAAGAAATGGTCCAGAATCGGCCGAAACTGCGATTGTTGATGATCGACACGTAAGCGCATCCCGGGGTTCAACAACCATGGAAATCGCTTTGGGACCCTAAAATGGTGAGTAATAGTCCACGAAACGGGCCAGAATCGACAAAAACCGCGAGTATTGATGACCGACACGTAAACGCACCCCAGGGTTCGTTAATCATGGAAATCACTCCGGGACCCCGAAACAATGAGCAATAGTCCATGAAACGGGCCAGAATTGGTCAGATTTGTGAGTGTTGACGACGGACACGTAAACGCACCACGGGGATCGTCAGTTGTGGAAAACGCTCTGGGATCCCAAACGGTGAGTAATAGTACACAAAATGGACCATAATCTGCCAAAATTGTGAGTGTTGATGACCGACACGTAAAAGCACCCTTGGGTTCGCCAATCGTGGAAATCACTTCGGGACCCCAAAACAGTGAGTAATAGTCCACGAAACGGGCCAGCATTGGCCAAAATTGCGATCGTTGATGACCGACATGTAAGCGCACCCCGGGATTGAACAACCATGGAAATCGCTTTGGGCCCTAAAACGGTGAGTAATAGTCCATGAAACGAGTCAGAATCGAAAAAACCCACGAGTGTTGATGATTGACACCCCGGGGTTCGTCAATCATGGAAATCACTACGGGACCCCAAAACAGTGAGTGTCCATGAAGCGGGCCAGAATCGGCCAAAACTGTGAGTGTTGATGATCGACACGTAGGCACACCTTGGGGTTCAACAACTATGGAAATCACTTCGAGACCCCAAAACGGTGAGTAATAGTCCACGAAACGGGTCAGAATTGGCCAAAACTATGATTGTTGACGACAAACACATAAACGCACCCCGTGGATCGTCAATCCTGGAAATCGCTCTGGGACCCCGAAACAGTGTGTAATAGTCCACGAAACGGGCCAAAATCGGCCAAAATTGCGTTTGTTGATGACTGACACGAAAGCGCACCCCGGGGTTCAACAATCGTGGAAATCGCTCCGGGACCCAAAAAGGTGAGTTGTAAGTCCACGAAACGGGTCATAATCGACAAAAATCGTGAATGTTGATGTCCCACATGTAAGCGCACCTTGGGGTTCAACAACCATGGAAATCGCTTTGGACCACAAAACGGGGAGTAATAGTCCATGAAAGAGCCTAAAATCAGACAAACATTGGATTATTGATGAACGATACATAAATGCACCCCCGGGTTTTCGTCAATCATGCTAGTCGCTCAGGGACCCCAAATCAGTGAGTAATAGTCCATGAAATGGGCCAAAATCGGCCAAAACTGCGAGTGTTCATGACCGACACATAAACGCACCCCAGTGTTTGTCAATCGTGGAAATCACTTCGGGACCCCAAAACTGAGTAATAGTCCAAGAAATGGACCAGAATCGGCCGAAACTGAGATTGTTGATGACCGACACGTAAGCACATCCTGGGGTTTAACAATCCTGGAAATCGCTCTGGGACCCTAAAATGGTGAGTAATAGTCCAGGAAACGGGTCTGAATCAACAAAAACCGCGAGTGTTAATGATCGACTCATAAACGCACCCCCAGATTCGTCAATTGTGGAAATCACCCAGAGACCCCGAAACAGTGAGTAATAGTCACGAAACGGGCCGAAATCGGCCAAAATTGCGATTGTTGATGACCGACACATAAGCGCACCTTGGGGTTCAACAACCATGGAAATCGCTTTGGGACCCCAAAATAGTGAGTAGTAGTCCACGAAACGGGTCAGAATCGACAAAAACAACGAGTGTTGATGACCCACGTAAGCGCACCTTGGGGTTCAACAACCATGGAAATTGTTTTCGGACCCCAAAACGGTGAGTACTTGTCCACGAAACGGGTCAGAGTCGACAAAAACCGTGAGTGTTGATGATCGACACGTAAGCACACCTTGGGGTTTAGAAACTACGGAAATCACTTTGGGACCTCGAAACAGTGAGTAATAGTCCATGAAGCGGGTCAGAATTGGGCAAAACTGTGAGTGTTGACGACAAACACGTGCACCCCGGGGATCGTCAATTGTGGAAATCGCTCTGGGACCCCAAACGGTGAGTAATAGTCCACAAAACAGACCATAATCGGCCAAAATTGTGAGTATTGATGACTGACACGTAAAAGCACCCGGGGTTAGCCAATCGTGGAAATCACTTCGGTACCCCAAAACAGTGAGTAATAGTCCACGAAACGGGCCAGCATTGGCCAAAATTGCGATTGTTGATGACCGACATGTAAGCGCACCCCGGGATTCAACAACCATGGAAATCGCTTTGGGACCCTAAAACGGTGAGTAATAGTCCATGAAACGAGTCAGAATCGAAAGAACCCGTGAGTGTTGATGACTGACATCTCGGGGTTCGTCAATCATGAAAATCACCACGGGACCCCAAAACAGTGAGTAATAGTCCACGAAATGGGACAGAATCGGCCAAAACTATGAGTGTTGATGATCGACACGTAGGCGCACCTTGGGGTTCAACAACTATGGAAATCACTTCGAGACCCCAAAACGGTGAGTAATAGTCCACAAAACGGACCATAATCGGCCAAAATTATGAGTGTTGATGACCGACACATAAAAGCACCCCTGGGTTCGCTAATCGTGGAAATCACTTCGGGACCCCAGAACAGTGAGTAATAGTCCATGAAACAGGCCAGCATTGGCCAAAACTGCGATTGTTGATGACCGACCTGTAAGCGCACCCCGGGATTCAACAACCATGAAAATCGCTTGGGACCCTAAAACGGTGAGTAATAGTCCACGAAACGAGTCAGAATCGAAAAAACCCACGAGTGTTGATGACTGACACCCCGGGGTTCGTCAATCATGGAAATCACTACGGGACCCCAAAACAGTGAGTAATAGTCCACGAAACGGGCCAGAATCGACCAAAACTATGAGTGTTGATGATCGACACGTAGGCACACCTTGGGGTTCAACAACTATGAAAATCACTTCGAGGCCCCAAAATAGTGAGTAATAGTCGACGAAACGGGTCAGAATTGGCCAAAACTGTGATTGTAGACGCTAGACACATAAACGGACCCCGGGGATCGTCAATCGTGGAAATCGCTCTGCGACCCCGAAACGGTGTGTAATAGTCCACAAAACGGGTCAGAATCGGCCAAAATTGCGATTGTTGATGACTGACACGAAAGCGCACCCCGGGGTTCAACAATCGTGGAAATCGCTTCGGGACCCAAAAAGGTGAGTTGTAAGTCCACGAAACGGCTCAGAATCGACAAAAATCATGAATGTTGACGACCCACACGTAAGCGCACCTTGGGGTTCAACAACCATGGAAATCGCCTTGGACCCCAAAACGGGGAGTAATAGTCCATGAAAGAGCCTAGAATCAGACAAACACTGGATTATTGATGAACGATACATAAATGCACCCCCGGGTTTCGTCAATCATGGTAGTCGCTCATGGACCCCAAATCAATGAGTAATAGTCCATGAAACGGCCCAGAATCGTCCAAAACTGCGAGTGTTCATGACCGACACATAAACGCACCCCGGTGTTCGTCAATCGTGGAAATCACTCCGGTACCCCAAAACTGAGTAACAGTCCAAGAAATGGTCTAGAATCAGCTGAAACTGCGATTGTTGATGACCGACACGTAAGCGCATCCCGGGCTTCAACAACCATGGAAATCGCTTTGTGACCCTAAAATGGTGAGTAATAGTCCATGAAACGGGCCAGGATCGATAAAAACCGCGAGTGTTGATGACCGACACGTCAACGCACCCCAGGGTTCGTCAATCGTGGAAATCACTCCGGGACCCCAAAACAGTGAGTAATAGTCCACGAAACGCGCCAGAATCGGCCAAAACCGCGATTGTTGATGACTGACACGTATGCACAGCTTGGGGTTCAACAACCATGGGAATTGCTTTGGACCCCAAAACGGGGAGTAATAGTCCATGAAAGAGCCCAGAATCGGACAAACCTTGGATTATTGATGAACGATGAATATATGCACCCCCGGGGTTCGTCAATCGTGGTAGTCGCTCAGGGACCCCAAATCAATGAGTAATAGTCCATGAAACGGGTCAGAATTGGCCAAAACTGTGATTGTTGACGACAGACACATAAACGCACCCCGGGGATTGTCAATCATGGAAATCGCTCTCGGACCCCGAAACGGTGTGTAATAGTCCATGAAACGGGCCAGAATCGGCCAAAATTGCGATTATTGATGAGTGACACGAAAGCGCACCCCGGGGTTCAACAATCGTGGAAATCGCTTCGGGACCCAAAAAGGTGAGTTGTAAGTCCACGAAACGGGTCAGAATCGACAACAATCGTGAATGTTTACGACCCACACATAAGTGCACCTTGGGGTTCAACAACCATGGAAATCGCTTTGGACCCCAAAACGGGGAGTAATAGTCCATGAAAGAGCCTAGAATCAAATAAACATTGGATTATTGAGGAACGATACATAAATGCACCCCTGGGTTTTGTCAATCATGGTAGTCGCTCAGGGACCCCAAATCAATGAGTAATAGTATATGAAACGGGCCAGAATCGGCAAAACTGCGAGTGTTCATGACCGACACACAAACGCACCCCGGTGTTCGTCAATCGTGGAAATCACTCCGGGACCCCAAAACTGAGTAATAGTCCAAGAAATGGTCCAGAATCGGCCGAAACTGCGATTGTTGATGATCGACACGTAAGCGCATCCCGGGGTTCAACAACCATGGAAATCGCTTTGGGACCCTAAAATGGTGAGTAATAGTCCACGAAACGGGCCAGAATCGACAAAAACCGCGAGTATTGATGACCGACACGTAAACGCACCCCAGGGTTCGTTAATCATGGAAATCACTCCGGGACCCCGAAACAATGAGCAATAGTCCATGAAACGGGCCAGAATTGGTCAGATTTGTGAGTGTTGACGACGGACACGTAAACGCACCACGGGGATCGTCAGTTGTGGAAAACGCTCTGGGATCCCAAACGGTGAGTAATAGTACACAAAATGGACCATAATCTGCCAAAATTGTGAGTGTTGATGACCGACACGTAAAAGCACCCTTGGGTTCGCCAATCGTGGAAATCACTTCGGGACCCCAAAACAGTGAGTAATAGTCCACGAAACGGGCCAGCATTGGCCAAAATTGCGATCGTTGATGACCGACATGTAAGCGCACCCCGGGGTTGAACAACCATGGAAATCGCTTTGGGCCCTAAAACGGTGAGTAATAGTCCATGAAACGAGTCAGAATCGAAAAAACCCACGAGTGTTGATGATTGACACCCCGGGGTTCGTCAATCATGGAAATCACTACGGGACCCAAAACAGTGAGTAATAGTCCATGAAGCGGGCCAGAATCGGCCAAAACTATGAGTGTTGATGATCGACACGAAGGCACACCTTGGGGTTCAACAACTATGGAAATCACTTCGAGACCCCAAAACGGTGAGTAATAGTCCACGAAACGGGTCAGAATTGGCCAAAACCATGATTGTTGACGACAGACACATAAACGCACCCCGTGGATCGTCAATCCTGGAAATCGCTGTGGGACCCCGAAACAGTGTGTAATAGTCCACCAAACGGGCCAAAATCGGCCAAAATTGCGTTTGTTGATGACTGACACGAAAGCGCACCCCGGGGTTCAACAATCGTGGAAATCGCTCCGGGACCCAAAAAGGTGAGTTGTAAGTCCACGAAACGGGTCATAATCGACAAAAATCGTGAATGTTGATGTCCCACATGTAAGCGCACCTTGGGGTGCAACAACCATGGAAATCGCTTTGGACCACAAAACGGGGAGTAATAGTCCATGAAAGAGCCTAAAATGAGACAAACATTGGATTATTGATGAACGATACATAAATGCACCCCCGGGTTTTCGTCAATCATGCTAGTCGCTCAGGGACCCCAAATCAGTGAGTAATAGTCCATGAAATGGGCCAAAATCGGCCAAAACTGCGAGTGTTCATGACCGACACATAAACGCACCCCAGTGTTCGTCAATCGTGGAAATCACTTCGGGACCCCAAAACTGAGTAATAGTCCAAGAAATGGACCTGAATCGGCTGAAACTGAGATTGTTGATGACCGACACGTAAGCGCATCCCGGGGTTTAACAATCCTGGAAATCACTTTGGGACCCTAAAATGGTGAGTAATAGTCCACGAAACGGGCCAGAATCGACAAAAACCGCGAGTGTTGATGACCGACACGTAAACGCACACATGGTTCGTCAATAATGGAAATCAGTCCGGGACCTCGAAACAATGAGTAATAGTTCATGAAACGGGCCAGAATCGGCCAAAACCGCGACTGTTAACGACCGACACGTAGGCGGACCTTTGGGTTCAACAACCATGGAAATCGGTTTGGACCCCAAAATGGGGAGTAATAGTCCCTGAAAGAGCCCAGAATCGGGCAAACGTTGGATTATTGATGAGCGATACATAAACACACCCCGGGGTTCGTCAATCATGGTAGTCGCTCAAGGACCCCAAATCAATGAGTAATAGTCCATGAAACGGGGCAGAATCGGCCAAAACTGCGAGTGTTGATGACCGGCACATAAACACACCCCTGTGTTCGTCAATTGTGGAAATCACTCCGGGACCCCAAAACTGAGTAATAGTCCAAGAAACGGTCTAGAATTGGCCAAAACTGCGATTGTTGATGACCGACACGTAAGCACACCCCGGGGTTCAAAAACCATGGAAATTGCTTTGGGCCCCTAAAACGGTGAGTAATAGTCCATAAAATGGGTCAGAATCGACAAAAACCGCGAGTGTTGTGACCGACACGTAAATGTACACCAGGGTTTGTCAATCGTGGAAATCACTTCGGGACCTCGAAATGGTGAGTAACAGTCCAGCAACGGGCCAGAATCAGCCAAATTTGCGATTTATGATGACCGACATGTAAGCACACCCTGGGGTTCAACAATCGTGGAAATCGCTCCGGGACCCCAAAACGGTAAGTAATAGCCCATGAAACAGGCCAGAATTGGCCAAAACTGCGATTGTTGATAACCGACACTTAAGCGCACATTGGGGTTCAACAACCATGGAAATCGCTTCGGGACCCCAAAACGGTGAGTAATAGTCTACGAAACGGGTCAGAATTGACAAAAATCGCGAGTGTTGATGACCGACATGTAAGCGCACCTTGGGGTTCAACAACTAGGGAAATCACTTTGGGACCCCAAAACGTTGAGTTATAGTCATAGAAATGGGTCAGGGTCGACAAAAACCGCGAGTGTTGATGATC
This sequence comes from Triticum aestivum, assembly GCF_018294505.1. NCBI lineage: Eukaryota > Viridiplantae > Streptophyta > Magnoliopsida > Poales > Poaceae > Triticum > Triticum aestivum. The sequence continues at coordinate 2,671,918 of NC_057801.1, forward strand.
GACACGTTAGCGCAACTTGGGGTTCAACAATTATGGAAATTGCTTTGAGACCATAAAACGGTGAGTAATTGTCCACGAAACGAGTCAGAATCGAGAAAAACCGTGTGTGTTGACGACTGACACCCTGGGGTTCGTCAATCGTGGAAATCACTCCGGGACCCAAAATAGTGAGTAATAGTCCAGGAAACGGGCCAGAATCGGCGAAAACTATGAGTGTTGATGATCGACATGTTAGCGCACCTTGGGGTTCAACAACTATGGAAATCGCTTCGAGACCCCAAAACAGTGAGTAATAGTCCACCAAACGGGTCAGAATTGGCCAAAAGTATGAGTGTTGACGACGGACACATGAACGCTCCCCGGGGATCGTCAATCGTGGCAATTGCTCTGGGACCCCGAAACGGTGAGTAATATTCCACGAAACGGGTCAGAATCGGCCAAAATTGCGACTGTTGATGACTGACACGAAAGCGCACCTTGGGGTTCAACAATCGTGGAAATCGGTTTGGACCCCAAAATGGGGTGTAATAGTCAATCAAAGAGCCCAGAATCAGGAAAACCTTGGATTATCGATGAACGATACATAAACGCAGCCTTGGGGTTCGTCAATCATGGTAGTCGCTCAGGGACCCCAAATCAATGAGCAATAACCCATGAAACGGGCCAGAATCGGCCAAAACTGCAAGTGTTGATGACCGACACATAAATGCACCCCTGTGTTTGTCAATCGTGGAAATCACTCCCGGACCCAAAACCGAGTAATAGTCCAAGAAACGGTCTTGAATCGGCCAAAACTGCGATTGTTTATGACCGACACGTAAATGCACCCCGTGGTTCAACAACCATGGAAATCGCTTAGGGACCATAAAACGGTGAGTAATAGTCCATGAAACGGGTCAGAATCAACAAAAACCGCGAGTGTTGATGACCGACACGTAAACGCACCCCGGGTTCGTCAATTGTGGAAATCACTCCAAGACCCCGAAAAAGTGGGTAATAGTCCACTAAACGGGCCGGAATCGGGCACAACTGCGATTGTTGATGACCGACACATAAGAGCACCTTGGGGTTCAACAACCATGGAAATCGCTTCAGGAACCCAAAATGGTGAGTAATAGTCCACGAAACAGGCCAGAATCGACAAAAACCGCGAGTGTTGATGACCGACATGTTAGCGCACCTTGGGGTTCAACAACCATGGAAATCGCTTTGGGACCCAAAACGGTGAGTAATTGTCCACGAAACGGGTCAGAGTCGACAAAAACCGTGAGTGTTGGTGATCAACACGTAAGCGCACCTAGGGGTGTAACAACTACGGAAATCGCTTAGGGACCCCGAAACAGTGAGTAATAGACCGTGAAACGGGTCAGAATTGGTCAAAACTGTGAGTATTGACGACGGACACGTAAACGCACCCCGGGGATCGTCAATTGTGGAAATCGCTCTGGGACCCCAAACGGTGAGTAATAGTCCCCAAAACAGACTATAATCGGCCAAAATTATGAATGTTGATGACCGATACGTAAAAGCACCCCTGAGTTCGCTAATCATGGAAATCACTTCGGGACCCCAAAACAGTGAGTACTAGTCCACGAAACGGGCCAGCATTGGCCAAAACTGTGATTGTTGATGACCGACATGTAAGCGCACCCCGGGATTCAACAACCATGGAAATCGCTTTGGGACCCTAAACGGTGAGTAATAGTCCACGAAACGAGTCAGAATCGACAAAAACCGCGAGTGTTGATGACTGACACCCCGGGGTTCGTCAATCATGGAAATTACTACCGGACCCCAAAATAGTGAGTAATAGTCCACGAAATGGGCTAGAATCGGCCAAAACTATGAGTGCATCTTGGGATTCAACAACTATGGAAATCACATAGAGACCCCAAAACGGTGAGTAGAAGTCCACGAAACGGGCCAGAATTGGCCAAAATTGTGATTGTTGATGATAGACATATAAACACACCCCGGGGATAGTCAATCGTGGAAATCGCTCTGCGACCCCGAAACAATGTGTAATAGTCCACGAAACGGGCCAGAATCGGCCTAAATTGCGATTGTTGATGACTGACGCGAAAGCGCACCCCGGGGTTCAACAATCGTGGAAATCGCTTCGGGACCCAAAACGGTGAGTTGTAAGTCCACGAAACGGGTCAGAATCAACAAAACTCGCGAATGTTGACGACCTACACGTAAGCGCACCTTGGGGTTCAACAACCATGGAAATCGCTTTGGACCCCAAAACGGGGAGTAATAGTCCTTGAAAGAGCCCAGAATCAGACAAACATTGGATTATTGATGAACGATACATAAATGCACCCCCGGGTTTCGTCAATCATGGTAGTCGCTCAGGGCCCCCAAATCAATAAGTAATAGTCCATGAAACGGGCCAGAATCACCTAAAACTGGAAGTGTTCATGACTGACACATAAACGCACCCCGGTGTTCGTCAATCGTGGAAATCACTCCGGGACCCCAAAATTGAGACAAAGTCAAATAAGTGGTCCAGAATCGGCTGAAACTGCGATGGTTGATGACCGACATGTAAGTGCATCCAGGGGTTCAAAAACCATGGAAATCGCTTTGTGACCCTAAAATGGTGAGTAATAGTCCATGAAACGGGCCAGAATCGACAAAACCTGCGAGTGTTGATGACCGACACGTAAACGCACCCCATGGTTCGTCAATCGTGGAAATTACCCCGGGAGACCGAAACAGTGAGTAATAGTCCACGAAACGGGCTAGAATCAGCCAAAACCACGATTGTTGACGACCGACACGTATGCGCATCTTGGGGTTCAACAACCATGGAAATCGCTTTGGACCCCAAAATGGGGAGTAATAGTCCATGAAAGAGCCCAGAATCGGACAAACCTTGGACTATTGATGGATGATAAATAAACGCACCCCGGGGTTCGTCAATCATGGTAGTCACTCAGGGACCCCAAATCAATGAGTAATAGTCCATGAAACGGGCCAGAATCGGCCAAAACTGCGAGTGTTGATGACCGACACATAAATGCACCCCAGGGTTCGTCAATCGTAGAAATCACTTCGGGACCCCGAAACGGTGAGTAACAGTCCACGAAACAGGCCAGAATCGGCCAAACTTACAATTTATGATGACCGGCACGGAAGCGCACCCTAGGTTCAACAATCGTGGAAATCGCTTCGGGACCCCAAAACGTTGAGTAATAGCCCATGAAACA
>NC_057801.1:2675616-2690406 GCF_018294505.1 Triticum aestivum
GCACCCTGGGTTCAACAATCGTGGAAATTGCTTCGGCACCCCGAAATAGTGAGTAATAGTCCCTGAAACGGGCCAGAATCGGCCAAATTTACAATTTATGATGACCGACACGTAAGCGCACCCTAGGTTCAACAACGATGGAAATCGCTTCGGGACCCCAAAACGGTGAGTAATAGTCTACGAAACGGGTCAGAATTGACAAAAATTGCGAGTGTTGATGACCGACACGTAAGCGCACCTTGGGGTTCAACAACGATGGAAATCACTTTGGGACCCCAAAACGGTGAGTAATAGTCATCGAAATGGGTCAGAGTCGACAAAAACCGTGAGTGTTGATGATCGACACATAAGCGCAACTTGGGGTTCAACAATTATGGAAATTGATTTGAGACCATAAAACGGTGAGTAATAGTCCATGAAACGAGTCAGAATCGAGAAAAACCGCGTGCGTTGATGACTGACACCCTGGGGTTCGTCAATCATGGAAATCACTCCGGGACCCCAAAATAGGGAGTAATAGTCCACGAAACGGGCCAGAATCGGCGAAAACTATGAGTGTTGATGATCGACATGTAAGCGCACCTTGGGGTTCCACAACTATGGAAATCGCTTCGAGGCCCCAAAACATTGAGTAATAGTCCATGAAACGGGTCAGAATTGGCCAAAACTGTGATTGTTGACGATAGACACATAAACACTCCCTGGGATCGTCAATCATGGCAATTGCTCTGGACCCCAAAACGGTGAGTAATATTCCACAAAACGGGTCAGAATCGGCCAATATTGCGATTGTCGATGACTGACACGAAAGCGCACCTTGGGGTTCAACAATTGTGGAAATCGCTTCGGGACCCCAAAACGGTGAGTAGTATTCCACGAAACAGGTCAGAATCGACCAAAACCGCGAGTGTTGACGACTGACATGTAAGCGTACCTTGGGGTTTAACAAAGATGAAAATCGCTTTGGACCGCAAAATGGGGAGTAATAGTCCATGAAAGAGCCCACAATCGGACAAACCTTGGATTATTGATGAACGAAACATAAACGCACCCCTAGGGTTCGTCAATCATGGTAGTCGCTCAGGGACCCCAAATCAATGAGTAATAGTCCATGAAACGGGCCGGAATTGGCCAAAACTGCGAGTGTTCATGACTGACACATAAACGCACCCCGGTGTTCGTCAATCATGGAAATCACTCCGGGACCCCAAAACTGAGAAACAGTCCAAGAAATGGTCCAGAATCGGTTGAAACTGCGATTGTTGATGACCAACACGTAAGCGCATCCCGGGGATCAACAACCATGGAAATCGCTTTTTTACCCAAAAATGGTGAGTAATAGTCCACGAAACGGGCCAGAATCGACAAAAACCGCGAGTGTTGATGACCGACACGTAAACGCACCCCAGGGTTCGCCAATCGTGGAAATCACTCCGGGACCCCGAAACAGTGAGTAATAGTCCATGAAATGGGCCAGAATCGGCCAAAACCACGATTGTTGACGATCGACACGTATGCACATCTTGGGGTTCAACAACCATGGAAATCGCTTTGGACCCCAAAACGGGGAGTAATAGTCCATGAAAGAGCCCAGAATCGGACAAACCTTGGATTATTGATGAACAATAAATAAACTCACCCCCGGGGTTCGTCAATCATGGTAGTCACTCAGGGACCCCAAATCAATGAGTAATAGTCCATGAAACGGGCCAGAATCGGCCAAAACTGCGACTGTTGATGATCAACACGTAAATGCACCCCAGGGTTCGTCAATCATGGAAATCACTTCGGGACCCCGAAACGGTGAGTAACAGTCCACGAAACGGGCCAGAATCGGCCAAAGTTGCAATTTATGATGACCGACACGTAAGCGCACCCTGGGTTCAACAATCGTGGAAATTGCTTCGAGACCCCAAAACGGTGAGTAATAGCCCATGAAATAGGGAAGAATCGGCCAAAACTGCAATTGTTGATAACCGACACGTAAGCGCACATTGGGGTTCAACAACGATGGAAATCGCTTCGGGACCCCAGAACGGTGAGTAATAGTCTACGAAACGGGTCAGAATTGACAAAAATCACAAGTGTTGATGACCGACATGTAAGCGCACCTTGGGTTCAACAACCATGGAAATCACTTAGGGACCCCAAAACGGTGAGTAATAGTCATCGAAATGGGTCAGAGTCGACAAAAACCGCGAGTGTTGATGATCGACACATAAGCGCAACTTGGGGTTCAACAATTATGGAAATTGAGTTGAGACCATAGAACGGTGAGTAATAGTCCAAGAAACGAGTCAGAATCGAGAAAAACCGCGTGCGTTGATGACTGACACTCTAGGGTTCGTCAATCGTGGAAATCACTCCGGGACCACAAAATAGTGAGTAATAGTCCACGAAACGGGCAATAATCGGCGAAAACTATGAGTGTTGATTATCGACATGTAAGCGCACCTTGGGGTTCCACAACTATGGAAATCGCTTCGAGGCCCCAAAACATTGAGTAATAGTCCATGAAACGGGTCAGAATTGGCCAAAACTGTGATTGTTGACGATAGACACATAAACACTCCCTGGGATCGTCAATCATGGCAATCGCTCTGGACCCCAAAACGGTGAGTAATATTCCACAAAACGGGTCAGAATCGGCCAATATTGCGATTGTCGATGACTGACACGAAAGCGCACCTTGGGGTTCAACAATTGTGGAAATCGCTTCGGGACCCCAAAACGGTGAGTAGTATTCCACGAAACAGGTCAGAATCGACCAAAACCGCGAGTGTTGACGACTGACATGTAAGCGTACCTTGGGGTTTAACAAACATGAAAATCGCTTTGGACCGCAAAATGGGGAGTAATAGTCCATGAAAGAGCCCACAATCGGACAAACCTTGGATTATTGATGAACGAAACATAAACGCACCCCTAGGGTTCGTCAATCATGGTAGTCGCTCAGGGACCCCAAATCAATGAGTAATAGTCCATGAAACGGGCCGGAATTGGCCAAAACTGCGAGTGTTCATGACTGACACATAAACGCACCCCGGTGTTCGTCAATCATGGAAATCACTCCGGGACCCCAAAACTGAGAAACAGTCCAAGAAATGGTCCAGAATCGGTTGAAACTGCGATTGTTGATGACCAACACGTAAGCGCATCCCGGGGATCAACAACCATGGAAATCGCTTTTTTACCCAAAAATGGTGAGTAATAGTCCACGAAACGGGCCAGAATCGACAAAAACCGCGAGTGTTGATGACCGACACGTAAACGCACCCCAGGGTTCGCCAATCGTGGAAATCACTCTGGGACCCTGAAACAGTGAGTAATAGTCCATGAAATGGGCCAGAATCGGCCAAAACCACGATTGTTGACGATCGACACGTATGCACATCTTGGGGTTCAACAACCATGGAAATCGCTTTGGACCCCAAAACGGGGAGTAATAGTCCATGAAAGAGCCCAGAATCGGACAAACCTTGGATTATTGATGAACAATAAATAAACTCACCCCCGGGGTTCGTCAATCATGGTAGTCACTCAGGGACCCCAAATCAATGAGTAATTGTCCATGAAACGGGCTAGAATCGGCCAAAACTGCAAGTGTTGATGACCGACACGTAAATGCACCCCAGGGTTCGTCAATCATGGAAATCACTTCGGGACCCCGAAACGGTGAGTAACAGTCCACGAAACGGGCCAGAATCGGCCAAAGTTGCAATTTATGATGACCGGCACGTAAGCGCACCCTGGGTTCAACAATCGTGGAAATTGCTTCGAGACCCCAAAACGGTGAGTAATAGCCCATGAAACAGGGAAGAATCGGCCAAAACTGCAATTGTTGATAACCGACACGTAAGCGCACATTGGGGTTCAACAACGATGGAAATCGCTTCGGGACCCCAGAACGGTGAGTAATAGTCTACGAAACGGGTCAGAATTGACAAAAATCACAAGTGTTGATGACCGACATGTAAGCGCACCTTGGGTTCAACAACCATGGAAATCACTTAGGGACCCGAAAACGGTGAGTAATAGTCATCGAAATGGGTCAGAGTCGACAAAAACCGCGAGTGTTGATGATCGACACGTAAGCGCAACTTGGGGTTCAACAATTATGGAAATTGATTTGAGACAGTAAAACGGTGAGCAATAGTCCAAGAAACGAGTCAGAATCGAGAAAAACCGCGTGCGTTGATGACTGACACTCTAGGGTTCGTCAATCGTGGAAATCACTCCGGGACCCCAAAATAGTGAGTAATAGTCCACGAAACGGGCAATAATCGGTGAAAACTATGAGTGTTGATTATCGACATGTAAGCGCACCTTGGGGTTCCACAACTATGGAAATCGCTTCGAGGCCCCAAAACATTGAGTAATAGTCCATGAAACGGGTCAGAATTGGCCAAAACTGTGATTGTTGACGATAGACACATAAACACTCCCTAGGGATCGTCAATCATGGCAATCGCTCTGGACCCCAAAACGGTGAGTAATATTCCACAAAACGGGTCAGAATCGCCAATATTGCGATTGTCGATGACTGACACAAAAGCCCACCTTGGGGTTCAACAATTGGGGAAATCGCTTCGGGACCCCAAAACGGTGAGTAGTATTCCACGAAACGGGTCAGAATCGACAAAAACCGCGAGTGTTGACGACTGACATGTAAGCATACCTTGGGGTTCAACAAACATGAAAATCGCTTTGGACCGCAAAATGGGGAGTAATAGTCCTTGAAAGAGCCCACAATCGGACAAACCTTGGATTATTGATGAACGATACATAAACGCGCCCCTGGGTTCGTCAATCATGGTAGTCGCTCAGGGACCCCAAATCAATGAGTAATAGTCCATGAAACGGGCCAGAATTGGCCAAAACTGCGAGTGTTCATGACCGACACATAAACGCACCCCGGTGTTCGTCAATCATGGAAATCACTCCGGGACCCCAAAACTGAGAAACAGTCCAAGAAATGGTCCAGAATCGGCTGAAACTGCGATTGTTGATGACCAACACGTAAGCGCATCCCGGGGATCAACAACCATGGAAATCGCTTTTTGACCCAATAATGGTGAGTAATAGTCCACGAAACGGGCCAGAATCGACAAAAACCGCGAGTGTTGATGACCGACACATAAACACACCCCAGGGTTCGTCAATCGTGGAAATTACTCCGGGACCCCGAAACAGTGAGTAATAGTCCATGAAATGGGCCAGAATCGGCCAAAACCACGATTGTTGACGACCGACACGTATGCACATCTTGGGGTTCAACAACCATGGAAATCGCTTTGGACCCCAAAACGGGGAGTAATAGTCCATGAAAGAGCCCAGAATCGGACAAACCTTGGATTATGGATGAACAATAAATAACCTCACCCCCGGGGTTCGTCAATCATGGTAGTCACTCAGGGACCCCAAATCAATGAGTAATAGTCCATGAAACGGGCCAGAATCGGCCAAAACTGCAAGTGTTGATGACCAACACGTAAATGCACCCCAGGGTTCGTCAATCATGGAAATCACTTCGGGACCCCGAAACGGTGAGTAACAGTCCACGAAACGGGCCAGAATCGGCCAAAGTTGCAATTTATGATGACCGACACGTAAGCGCACCCTGGGTTCAACAATCGTGGAAATTTCTTCGGGACCCCAAAACGGTGAGTAATAGCCCATGAAACAGGGAAGAATCGGCCAAAACTGCAATTGTTGATAACCGACACGTAAGCGCACATTGGGGTTCAACAATGATGGAAATCGCTTCGGGACCCCAGAACGGTGAGTAATAGTCTACGAAACGGGTCAGAATTGACAAAAACCACGAGTGTTGATGACCGACATGTAAGCGCACCTTGGGTTCAACAACCATGGAAATCACTTAGGGACCCGAAAACGGTGAGTAATAGTCATCGAAATGGGTCAGAGTCGACAAAAACCGCGAGTGTTGATGATCGACACGTAAGCGCAACTTGGGGTTCAACAATTATGGAAATTGATTTGAGACCATAAAACGGTGAGTAATAGTCCAAGAAACGAGTCAGAATCGAGAAAAACCGCGTGCGTTGATGACTGACACTCTAGGGTTCGTCAATCGTGGAAATCACTCCGGGACCCCAAAATAGTGAGTAATAGTCCACGAAACGGGCAATAATCGGCGAAAACTATGAGTGTTTATTATCGACATGTAAGCGCACCTTGGGGTTCCACAACTATGGAAATCGCTTCGAGGCCCCAAAACATTGAGTAATAGTCCATGAAACGGTTCAGAATTGGCCAAACCTGTGATTGTTGACGATAGACACATAAACACTCCCTAGGGATCGTCAATCATGGCAATCGCTTTGGACCCCAAAACGGTGAGTAATATTCCACAAAACGGGTCAGAATCGCCAATATTGCGATTGTCGATGACTGACACAAAAGCGCACCTTGGGGTTCAACAACTGGGGAAATCGCTTCGGGACCCCAAAACGGTGAGTAGTATTCCACGAAACGGGTCAGAATCGACAAAAACCGCGAGTGTTGACGACTGACATGTAAGCATACCTTGGGGTTCAACAAACATGAAAATCGCTTTCGACCGCAAAATGGGGAGTAATAGTCCTTGAAAGAGCCCACAATCGGACAAACCTTGGATTATTGATGAACGATACATAAACGCGCCCCTGGGTTCGTCAATCATGGTAGTCGCTCAGGGACCCCAAATCAATGAGTAATAGTCCATGAAACGGGCCAGAATTGGCCAAAACTGCGAGTGTTCATGACCGACACATAAACGCACCCCGGTGTTCGTCAATCATGGAAATCACTCCGGGACCCCAAAACTGAGAAACAGTCCAAGAAATGGTCCAGAATCGGCTGAAACTGCGATTGTTGATGACCAACACGTAAGCGCATCCCGGGGATCAACAACCATGGAAATCACTTTTTGACCCAAAAATGGTGAGTAATAGTCCACGAAACGGGCCGGAATCGACAAAAACCGCGAGTGTTGATGACCGACACATAAACACACCCCAGGGTTCGTCAATCGTGGAAATCACTCCGGGACCCCGAAACAGTGAGTAATAGTCCATGAAATGGGCCAGAATCGGCCAAAACCGCGATTGTTGACGATCGACACGTATGCGCATCTTGGGGTTCAACAACCATGGAAATCGCTTTGGACCCCAAAACGAGGAGTAATAGTCCATGAAAGAGCCCAGAATCGGAAAAACCTTGGATTATTGATGAACAATAAATAAACTCACCCCCGGGGTTCGTCAATCATGGTAGTCACTCAGGGACCCCAAATCAATGAGTAATAGTCCATTAAACGGGCCAGAATCGGCCAAAACTACGAGTGTTGATGACCAACACGTAAATGCACCCCAGGGTTCGTCAATCATGGAAATCACTTCGGGACCCCGAAACGGTGAGTAACAGTCCACGAAACGGGCCAGAATCGGCCAAATTTGCAATTTATGATGACCGACACGTAAGCGCACACTGAGTTCAACAATCGTGGAAATCGCTTCGGGACCCCAAAACGGTGAGTAATAGCCCATGAAAGAGGGCAGAATCGGCTAAAATTGCAATTGTTGATGATCGACACGTAAGCGCACATTGGGGTTCAACAACGATGGAAATCGCTTCGGGACCCCAGAACGGTGAGTAATAGTCTACGAAACGGGTCAGAATTGACAAAAATCACGAGTGTTGATGACTGACACGTAAGCGCACATTGGGTTCAACAACCATGGAAATCACTTTGGGACCCCAAAACGGTGAGTAATAGTCATCGAAATGGGTCAGAGTCGACAAAAACCACGAGTGTTGATGATCGACACATAAGCGCAACTTGGGGTTCAACAATTATGGAAATTGATTTGAGACCATAAAACGGTGAGTAATAGTCCAAGAAACGAGTCAGAATCGAGAAAAACAGCGTGCGTTGATGACTGACACTCTCGGGTTCGTCAATCGTGGAAATCACACCAGGACCCCAAAATAGTGAGTAATAGTCCACGAAACGGGCAATAATCGGCGAAAACTATGAGTGTTGATTATCGACATGTAAGCGCACCTTGGGGTTCCACAACTATGGAAATCGCTTCGAGGCCCCAAAACATTGAGTAATAGTCCATGAAACGGGTCAGAATTGGCCAAAACTGTGATTGTTGACGATAGACACATAAACACTCCCTAGGGATCGTCAATCATGGCAATCGCTCTGGACCCCAAAACGGTGAGTAATATTCCACAAAACGGGTCAGGATCGCCAATATTGCGATTGTCGATGACTGACACGAAAGCGCACCTTGGGGTTCAACAATTGGGGAAATCGCTTCGGGACCCCAAAACGGTGAGTAGTATTCCACGAAACGGGTCAAAATCGACAAAAACCGCGAGTGTTGACGACTGACATGTAAGCGTACCTTGGGGTTCAACAAACATGAAAATCGCTTTGGACCGCAAAATGGGGAGTAATAGTCCTTGAAAGAGCCCACAATCGGACAAACCTTGGATTATTGATGAATGATACATAAACGCACCCCTGGGGTTCGTCAATCATGGTAGTCGCTCAGGGACCCCAAATCAATGAGTAATAGTCCATGAAACGGGCCGGAATTTGCCAAAACTGCGAGTGTTCATGACCGACACATAAACGCACCCCGGTGTTCGTCAATCATGGAAATCACTCCGGGACCCCAAAACTGAGAAACAGTCCAAGAAATGGTCCAGAATCGGCTGAAACTGCGATTGTTGATGACCAACACGTAAGCGCATCCCGGGGATCAACAACCATGGAAATCGCTTTTTGACCCAAAAATGGTGAGTAATAGTCCATGAAACGGGCCAGAATCGACAAAAACCGCGAGTGTTGATGACCGACACATAAACACACCCCAGGGTTCGTCAATCGTGGAAATCACTCCGGGGCCCCGAAACAGTGAGTAATAGTCCGTGAAATGGGCCAGAATCGGCCAAAACCGCGATTGTCGACGACCGAGACGTATGCGCATCTTGGGGTTCAACAACCATGGAAATCGCTTTGGACCCCAAAATGGGGAGTAATAGTCCATGAAAGAGCCCAGAATCGGACAAACCTTGGATTATTGATGAACAATAAATAAACTCACCCCCGGGATTCGTCAATCATGGTAGTCACTCAGGGACCCCAAATCAATGAGTAATAGTCCATGAAACGGGCCAGAATCGGCCAAAACTGCGAGTGTTGATGACCGACACGTAAATGCACCCCAGGGTTCGTCAATCATGGAAATCACTTCGGGACCCCGAAACGGTGAGTAACAGTCCACGAAACGGGCCAGAATCGGCCAAATTTGCAATTTATGATGACCGACACGTAAGCGCACCCTGGGTTCAACAATCGTGGAAATTGCTTCGGGACCCCAAAACGGTGAGTAATAGCCCATGAAAGAGGGCAGAATCGGCCAAAACTGCAATTGTTGATGACCGACACGTAAGCGCACATTGGGGTTCAACAACGATGGAAATCGCTTCGGGACCCCAAAACGGTGAGTAATAGTCTACGAAACGGGTCAGAATTGACAAAAATCACGAGTGTTGATGACCGACACGTAAGCGCACATTTGGTTCAACAACCATGGAAATCACTTTGGGACCCCAAAACGGTGAGTAATAGTCATCGAAATGGGTCAGAGTCGACAAAAACCGCGAGTGTTGATGATCGACACATAAGCGCAACTTGGGGTTCAACAATTATGGAAATTGACTTGAGATCATAAAACGGTGAGTAATAGTCCACAAAATGAGTCAGAATCGAGAAAAACCGCGTGCGTTGATGACTGACACTCTAGGGTTCCTCAATCGTGGAAATCACTCTGGGACCCCAAAATAGTGAGTAATAGTCCATGAAATGGGCAAGCATCGGCGAAAACTATGAGTGTTGATGATCGACATGTAAGCGCACCTTGGGGTTCCACAACTATGGAAATCGCTTCGAGGCCCACAAACATTGAGTAATAGTCCATGAAACGGGTCAGAATTGGCCAATACTGTGATTGTTGACGATAGACACATAAACACTCCCTGGGGATCGTCAATCATGGCAATCGCTCTGGACCCCAAAACAATGAGTAATATTCCACAAAATGGGTCAGAATCGGCCAATATTGCGATTGTCGATGACTGACGCGCACCTTGGGGTTCAACAATTGTGGAAATCGCTTCGGGACCCCAAAACGGTGAGTAGTATTCCACGAAACGGGTCAGAATCGACAAAAAACGCGAGTGTTGACGACTGACATGTAAGCGTACCTTGGGGTTCAACCAACATGGAAATCGCTTTGGACCGCGAAATGGGGAGTAATAGTCCATGAAAGAGCCCACAATCGGACAAACCTTGGATTATTGATGAACGATACATAAACGCACCCCTGGGGTTCGTCAATCATGGTAGTCGCTCAGGGACCCCAAATCAATGAGTAATAGTCCATGAAACGGGCCACAATTGGCCAAAACTAAGAGTGTTCATGACCGACACATAAACGCACCCCGGTGTTCGTCAATCGTGGAAATCACTCCGGGACCCCAAAACTGAGAAACAGTCCAAGAAATGGTCCAGAATCGGCTGAAACTGCGATTGTTGATGACCAACACGTAAGCGCATCCCGGGGATCAACAACCATGGAAATCGCTTTTTGACCCAAAAATGGTGAGTAATAGTCCATGAAACGGGCCAGAATCGACAAAAACCGCGAGTGTTGATGACCGGCACATAAACACACCCCAGGGTTCGTCAATCGTGGAAATCACTCCGGGACCCCGAAACAGTGAGTAATAGTCCATGAAATGGGCCAGAATCGGCCAAAACCGCGATTGTTGACGACCGAGACGTATGCGCATCTTGGGGTTCAACAACCATGGAAATCCCTTGGGACCGCAAAACGGGGAGTGATAGTCCATGAAAGAGCCCAGAATCGGACAAACCTTGGATTATTGATGAACAATAAATAAACTCACCCCCGGGGTTCGTCAATCATGGTAGTCACTCAGGGACCCCAAATCAATGAGTAATAGTCCATGAAACGGGCCAGAATCGGCCAAAACTGCGAGTGTTGATGACCGACACGTAAATGCACCCCAGGGTTCGTCAATCATGGAAATCACTTCGGGACCCCGAAACGGTGAGTAACAGTCCACGAAACGGGCCAGAATCGGCCAAATTTGCAATTTATGATGACCGACACGTAAGCGCACCCTGGGTTCAACAATCGTGGAAATCGCTTCGGGACCCCAAAACGGTGAGTAATAGCCCATGAAAGAGGGCAGAATCGGCCAAAACTGCAATTGTTGATGACCGACACGTAAGCGCACATTGGGGTTCAACAACGATGGAAATCGCTTCGGGACCCCAAAACGGTGAGTAATAGTCTACGAAACGGGTCAGAATTGACAAAAATCACGAGTGTTGATGACCGACACGTGAGCGCACATTGGGTTCAACAACCATGGAAATCACTTTGGGACCCCAAAACGGTGAGTAATAGTCATCGAAATGGGTCAGAGTCGACAAAAACCGCGAGTGTTGATGATCGACACATAAGCGCAACTTGGGGTTCAACAATTATGGAAATTGACTTGAGATCATAAAACGGTGAGTAATAGTCCACGAAATGAGTCAGAATCGAGAAAAACCATGTGCGTTGATGACTGACACTCTAGGGTTCCTCAATCGTGGAAATCACTCTGGGACCCCAAAATAGTGAGTAATAGTCCACGAAATGGGCAAGAATCGGCGAAAACTATGAGTGTTGATGATCGACATGTAAGCGCACCTTGGGGTTCCACAACTATGGAAATCGCTTCGAGGCCCACAAACATTGAGTAATAGTCCATGAAACGGGTCAGAATTGGCCAAGACTGTGATTGTTGACGATTGACACATAAACACACCCTGGGGATCGTCAATCATGGCAGTCGCTCTGGACCCCAAAACAGTGAGTAATATTCCACAAAACGGGTCAGAATCGGCCAATATTGCGATTGTTGATGACTGACACGAAAGCGCACCTTGGGGTTCAACAATTGTGGAAATCGCTTCGGGACCCCAAAACGGTGAGTAGTATTCCACGAAACGGGTCGGAATCGACAAAAACGCGAGTGTTGACGACTGACATGTAAGCGTACCTTGGGGTTCAACAAACATGGAAATCGCTTTGGACCGCAAAATGGGGAGTAATAGTCCATGAAAGAGCCCACAATCAGACAAACCTTGGATTATTGATGAACGATACATAAGCGCACCCCTGGGGTTCGTCAATCATGGTAGTCGCTCAGGGACCCCAAATCAATGAGTAATAGTCCATGAAACGGGCCAGAATTGGCCAAAACTACCAGTGTTCATGACCGACACATAAACGCACCCCGGTGTTCGTCAATCATGGAAATCACTCCGGGACCCCAAAACTGAGAAACAGTCCAAGAAATGGTCCAGAATCGGCTGAAACTGCGATTGTTGATGACCAACACGTAAGCGCATCCCGGGGATCAACAACCATGGAAATCGCTTTTTGACCCAAAAATGGTGAGTAATAGTCCACGAAACGGGCCAGAATCGACAAAAACCGCGAGTGTTGATGACCGACACATAAACACACCCCAGGGTTCGTCAATCGTGGAAATCACTCCGGGACCCCGAAACAGTGAGTAATAGTCCATGAAATGGGCCAGAATCGGCCAAAACCGCGATTGTTGACGACCGAGACGTATGCGCATCTTGGGGTTCAACAACCATGGAAATCGCTTGGGACCGCAAAACGGGGAGTGATAGTCCATGAAAGAGCCCAGAATCGGACAAACCTTGGATTATTGATGAACAATAAATAAACTCACCCCCGGGGTTCGTCAATCATGGTAGTCACTCAGGGACCCCAAATCAATGAGTAATAGTCCATGAAACGGGCCAGAATCGGCCAAAACTGCGAGTGTTGATGACCGACACGTAA
Source organism: Triticum aestivum (assembly GCF_018294505.1). NCBI lineage: Eukaryota > Viridiplantae > Streptophyta > Magnoliopsida > Poales > Poaceae > Triticum > Triticum aestivum. The sequence goes on from NC_057801.1 coordinate 2,688,594, forward strand.
ATGCACCCCAGGGTTCGTCAATCATGGAAATCACTTCGGGACCCCGAAACGGTGAGTAACAGTCCACGAAACGGGCCAGAATCGGCCAAATTTGCAATTTATGATGACCGACACGTAAGCGCACACTGGGTTCAACAATCGTGGAAATCGCTTCGGGACCCCAAAACGGTGAGTAATAGCCCATGAAAGAGGGCAGAATCGGCTAAAACTGCAATTGTTGATGACCGACACGTAAGCGCACATTGGGGTTCAACAACGATGGAAATCGCTTCGGGACCCCAAAACGGTGAGTAATAGTCTACGAAACGGGTCAGAATTGACAAAAATCACGAGTGTTGATGACCGACACGTAAGCGCACATTGGGTTCAACAACCATGGAAATCACTTTGGGACCCCAAAACGGTGAGTAATAGTCATCGAAATGGGTCAGAGTCGACAAAAACCGCGAGTGTTGATGATCGACACATAAGCGTAACTTGCGGTTGAACAATTATGGAAATTGATTTGAGACCATAAAACGGTGAGTAATAGTCCACGAAATGAGTCAGAATCGAGAAAAACCGCGTGCGTTGATGACTGACACTCTAGGGTTCCTCAATCGTGGAAATCACTCTGGGACCCCAAAATAGTGAGTAATAGTCCACGAAACGGGCAAGCATCGGCGAAAACTATGAGTGTTGATGATCGACATGTAAGCGCACCTTGGGGTTCCACAACTATGGAAATCGCTTCGAGGCCCAAAAACATTGAGTAATAGTCCATGAAACGGGTCAGAATTGGCCAATACTGTGATTGTTGACGATAGACACATAAACACTCCCTGGGGATCGTCAATCATGGCAATCGCTCTGGACCCCAAAACAGTGAGTAATATTCCACAAAACGGGTCAGAATCGGCCAATATTGCGATTGTCGATGACTGACGCGCACCTTGGGGTTCAACAATTGTGGAAATCGCTTCGGGACCCCAAAACGGTGAGTAGTATTCCACGAAACGGGTCAGAATCGACAAAAACGCGAGTGTTGATGACTGACATGTAAGCATACCTTGGGGTTCAACCAACATGGAAATCGCTTTGGACCGCGAAATGGGGAGTAATTGTCCATGAAAGAGCCCACAATCGGACAAACCTTGGATTATTGATGAACGATACATAAACGCACCCCTGGGGTTCGTCAATCATGGTAGTCGCTCAGGGACCCCAAATCAATGAGTAATAGTCCATGAAACGGGCCAGAATTGGCCAAAACTAAGAGTGTTCATGACCGACACATAAACGCACCCCGGTGTTCGTCAATCGTGGAAATCACTCCGGGACCCCAAAACTGAGAAACAGTCCAAGAAATGGTCCAGAATCGGCTGAAACTGCGATTGTTGATGACCAACACGTAAGCGCATCCCGGGGATCAACAACCATGGAAATCGCTTTTTGACCCAAAAATGGTGAGTAATAGTCCATGAAACGGGCCAGAATCGACAAAAACCGCGAGTGTTGATGACCGACACATAAACACACCCCAGGGTTCGTCAATCGTGGAAATCACTCCGGGACCCCGAAACAGTGAGTAATAGTCCGTGAAATGGGCCAGAATCGGCCAAAACCGCGATTGTTGACGACCGAGACGTATGCGCATCTTGGGGTTCAACAACCATGGAAATCGCTTTGGACCCCAAAACGGGGAGTAATAGTCCATGAAAGAGCCCAGAATCGGACAAACCTTGGATTATTGATGAACAATAAATAAACTCACCCCCGGGATTCGTCAATCATGGTAGTCACTCTGGGACCCCAAATCAATGAGTAATAGTCC
>NC_057801.1:2691185-2733703 GCF_018294505.1 Triticum aestivum
CACATTGGGTTCAACAACCATGGAAATCACTTTGGGACCCCAAAACGGTGAGTAATAGTCATCGAAATGGGTCAGAGTCGACAAAAACCGCGAGTGTTGATGATCGACACATAAGCGCAACTTGGGGTTCAACAATTATGGAAATTGACTTGAGATCATGAAACGGTGAGTAATAGTCCATGAAATGAGTCAGAATCGAGAAAAACCGTGTGCGTTGATGATTGACACTCTAGGGTTCCTCAATTGTGGAAATCACTCCGGGACCCCAAAATAGTGAGTAATAGTCCACGAAATGGGCAAGAATCGGCGAAAACTATGAGTGTTGATGATCGACATGTAAGCGCACCTTGGGGTTCCACAACTATGGAAATCGCTTCGAGGCCCACAAACATTGAGTAATAGTCCATGAAACGGGTCAGAATTGGCCAAGACTGTGATTGTTGACTATAGACACATAGACACACCCTGGGGATCGTCAATCATGGCAATCGCTCTGGACCCCAAAACAGTGAGTAATATTCCACAAAACGGGTCAGAATCGGCCAATATTGCGATTGTCGATGACTGACACGAAAGCGCACCTTGGGGTTCAACAATTGTGGAAATCGCTTCGGGACCCCAAAACGGTGAGTAGTATTCCACGAAACGGGTCGGAATCGACAAAAACGCGAGTGTTGACGACTGACATGTAAGCGTACCTTGGGGTTCAACAAACATGGAAATCGCTTTGGACCGCAAAATGGGGAGTAATAGTCCATGAAAGAGCCCACAATCAGACAAACCTTGGATTATTGATTAACGATACATAAGCGCACCCCTGGGGTTCGTCAATCATGGTAGTCGCTCAGGGACCCCAAATCAATGAGTAATAGTCCATGAAACGGGCCAGAATTGGCCAAAACTACGAGTGTTCATGACCGACACATAAACGCACCCCGGTGTTCGTCAATCATTGAAATCACTCCGGGACCCCAAAACTGAGAAACAGTCCAAGAAATGGTCCACAATCGGCTGAAACTGCGATTGTTGATGACCAACACGTAAGCGCATCCCGGGGATCAACAACCATGGAAATCGCTTTTTGACCCAAAAGTGGTGAGTAATAGTCCATGAAACGGGCCAGAATCGACAAAAACCGCGAGTGTTGATGACCGACACATAAACACACCCCAGGGTTCGTCAATCGTGGAAATCACTCCGGGACCCCAAAACAGTGAGTAATAGTCCATGAAATGGGCCAGAATCGGCCAAAACCGCGATTGTTGACGACCGAGACGTATGCGCATCTTGGGGTTCAACAACCATGGAAATCGCTTGGGACCGCAAAACGGGGAGTGATAGTCCATGAAAGAGCCCAGAATCGGACAAACCTTGGATTATTGATGAACAATAAATAAACTCACCCCCGGGGTTCGTCAATCATGGTAGTCACTCAGGGACCCCAAATCAATGAGTAATAGTCCATGAAACGGGCCAGAATCGGCCAAAACTACGAGTGTTGATGACCGACACGTAAATGCACCCCAGGGTTCGTCAATCATGGAAATCACTTCGGGACCCCGAAACGGTGAGTAACAGTCCACGAAACGGGCCAGAATCGGCCAAATTTGCAATTTATGATGACCGACACGTAAGCGCACCCTGGGTTCAACAATCGTGGAAATTGCTCCGGCACCCCAAAACGGTGAGTAATAGCCCATGAAACAGGGCAGAATCGGCCAAAACTGCAATTGTTGATGACCGACACGTAAGCGCACATTGGGGTTCAACAACGATGGAAATCGCTCCGGGACCCCAAAACGGTGAGTAATAGTCTACGAAACGGGTCAGAATTGACAAAAATCGCGAGTGTTGATGACCGACACGTAAGCGCACCTTGGGGTTCAACAACGATGGAAATCACTTTGGGACCCCAAAACGGTGAGTAATAGTCATCGAAATGGGTCAGAGTCGACAAAAACCGCGAGTGTTGATGATCGACACATAAGCGCAACTTGGGGTTCAACAATTATGGAAATTGATTTGAGACCATAAAACGGTGAGTAATAGTCCATGAAACGAGTCAGAATCGAGAAAAACCGCGTGCGTTGATGACTGACACTCTAGGGTTCCTCAATCGTGGAAATCACCCCGGGACCCCAAAATAGTGAGTAATAGTCCACGAAACGGGCAAGAATCGGCGAAAACTATGAGTGTTGATGATCGACATGTAAGCGCACCTTGGGGTTCCACAACTATGGAAATCGCTTCGAGGCCCCAAAACATTGAGTAATAGTCCATGAAACGGGTCAGAATTGGCCAAAACTGTGATTGTTGACGATAGACACATAAACACTCCCTGGGATCGTCAATCATGGCAATCGCTCTGGACCCCAAAACGGTGAGTAATATTCCACAAAACGGGTCAGAATCGGCCAATATTGCGATTGTCGATGACTGACACGAAAGCGCACCTTGGGGTTTAGCAATTGTGGAAATCGCTTCGGGACCCCAAAACGGTGAGTAGTATTCCACGAAACGGGTCAGAATCGACGAAAACCGCGAGTGTTGATGACTGACATGTAAGGGTACCTTGGGGTTCAATAAACATGGAAATCGCTTTGGACCGCAAAATGGGGAGTAATAGTCCATGAAAGAGCCCACAATTGGACAAACCTTGGATTATTGATGAACAATACATAAACGCACCCCTGGGGTTCGTCAATCATGGTAGTCGCTCAGGGACCCCAAATCAATGAGTAATAGTCGATGAAACGGGCCAGAATTGGCCAAAACTACGAGTGTTCATGACCGACACATAAACACACCCCGGTGTTCGTCAATCGTGGAAATCACTCCGGGACCCCAAAACTGAGAAACAGTCCAAGAAATGGTCCAGAATCGGCTGAAACTGCGATTGTTGATGACCAACACGTAAGCTCATCCCGGGGATCAACAACCATGGAAATCGCTTTTTGACCCAAAAAATGCTGAGTAATAGTCCACGAAACGGGCCAGAATCGACAAAAACCGCGAGTGTTGATGACCGACACATAAACGCACCCCAGGGTTCGTCAATCGTGGAAATCACTCCGGGACCCCAAAACAGTGAGTAATAGGGCATGAAATGGGCCAGAATCGGCCAAAACCTCGATTGTTGACGACCGAGACGTATGCGCATCTTGGGGTTCAACAACCATGGAAATCTCTTTGGACCCCAAAACGGGGAGTAATAGTCCATGAAAGAGCCCAGAATCCGACAAACCATGGATTATTGATGAACAATAAATAAACTCACCCCCGGGGTTCGTCAATCATGGTAGTCACTCAGGGACCCCAAATCAATGAGTAATAGTCCATGAAACGGGCCAGAATCGGCCAAAACTACGAGTGTTGATGACCGACACGTAAATGCACCCTAGGGTTCGTCAATCATGGAAATCACTTCGGGACCCCGAAACGGTGAGTAACAGTCCACGAAACGGGCCAGAATCGGCCAAATTTGCAATTTATGATGACCGACACGTAAGCGCACCCTGGGTTCAACAATCGTGGAAATTGCTTCGGCACCCCAAAACGGTGAGTAATAGCCCATGAAACAGGGCAGAATCGGCCAAAACTACAATTGTTGATGACCGACACGTAAGCGCACATTGGGGTTCAACAACGATGGAAATCGCTTCGGGACCCCAAAACGGTGAGTAATAGTCTACGAAACGGGTCAGAATTGACAAAAATCGCGAGTGTTGATGACCGACACGTAAGCGCACCTTGGGGTTCAACAACGATGGAAATCACTTTGGGACCCCAAAACGGTGAGTAATAGTCATCGAAATGGGTCAGAGTCGACAAAAACCGCGAGTGTTGATGATCGACACATAAGCGCAACTTGGGGTTCAACAATTATGGAAATTGATTTGAGACCATAAAACGGTGAGTAATAGTCCATGGAACGAGTCAGAATCGAGAAAAACCGCGTGCGTTGATGACTGACACTCTAGGGTTCCTCAATCGTGGAAATCACTCCGGGACCCTAAAATAGTGAGTAATAGTCCACGAAACGGGCAAGAATCGGCGAAAACTATGAGTGTTGATGATCGACATGTAAGCGCACCTTGGGGTTCCACAACTATGGAAATCGCTTCGAGGCCCCAAAACATTGAGTAATAGTCCATGAAACGGGTCAGAATTGGCCAAAACTGTGATTGTTGACGATAGACACATAAACACTCCCTGGGATCGTCAATCATGGCAATCGCTCTGGACCCCAAAACGGTGAGTAATATTCCACAAAACGGGTCAGAATCGGCCAATATTGCGATTGTCGATGACTGACACGAAAGCGCACCTTGGGGTTTAGCAATTGTGGAAATCGCTTCGGGACCCCAAAACGGTGAGTAGTATTCCACGAAACGGGTCAGAATCGACAAAAACCGCGAGTGTTGACGACTGACATGTAAGGGTACCTTGGGGTTCAATAAACATGGAAATCGCTTTGGACCGCAAAATGGGGAGTAATAGTCCATGAAAGAGCCCACAATTGGACAAACCTTGGATTATTGATGAACAATACATAAACGCACCCCTGGGGTTCGTCAATCATGGTAGTCGCTCAGGGACCCCAAATCAATGAGTAATAGTCGATGAAACGGGCCAGAATTGGACAAAACTACGAGTGTTCATGACCGACACATAAACACACCCCGGTGTTCGTCAATCGTGGAAATCACTCCGGGACCCCAAAACTGAGAAACAGTCCAAGAAATGGTCCAGAATCGGCTGAAACTGCGATTGTTGATGACCAACACGTAAGCGCATCCCGGGGATCAACAACCATGGACATCGCTTTTTGACCCAAAAAATGGTGAGTAATAGTCCACGAAACGGGCCAGAATCGACAAAAACCGCGAGTGTTGATGACCGACACATAAACGCACCCCAGGGTTCGTCAATCGTGGAAATCACTCCGGGAACCCGAAACAGTGAGTAATAGTCCATGAAATGGGCCAGAATCGGCCAAAACTGCGATTGTTGACGACCGAGACGTATGGGCATCTTGGGGTTCAACAACCATGGAAATCGCTTTGGACCCCAAAACGGGGAGTAATAGTCCATGAAAGAGCCCAGAATCGGACAAACCTTGGATTATTGATGAACAATAAATAAACTCACCCCCGGGGTTCGTCAATCATGGTAGTCACTCAGGGACCCCAAATCAATGAGTAATAGTCCATGAAACGGGCCAGAATCGGCCAAAACTGTGAGTGTTGATGACCGACACGTAAATGCACCCCAGGGTTCATCAATCATGGAAATCACTTCGGGACCCCGAAACGGTGAGTAACAGTCCACGAAACGGGCCAGAATCGGCCAAATTTGCAATTTATGATGACCGACACGTAAGCGCACCCTGGGTTCAACAATCGTGGAAATTGCTTCGGCACCCCAAAACGGTGAGTAATAGCCCATGAAACAGGGCAGAATCGGCCAAAACTGCAATTGTTGATGACCGACACGTAAGCGCACATTGGGGTTCAACAACGATGGAAATCGCTTCGGGACCCCAAAACGGTGAGTAATAGTCTACGAAACGGGTCAGAATTGACAAAAATCGCGAGTGTTGATGACCGACACGTAAGCGCACCTTGGGGTTCAACAACGATGGAAATCACTTTGGGACCCCAAAACGGTGAGTAATAGTCATCGAAATGGGTCAGAGTCGACAAAAACCGCGAGTGTTGATGATCGACACATAAGCGCAACTTGGGGTTCAACAATTATGGAAATTGATTTGAGACCATAAAACGGTGAGTAATAGTCCATGAAACGAGTCAGAATCGAGAAAAACCGCATGCGTTGATGACTGACACTCTAGGGTTCCTCAATCGTGGAAATCACTCCGGGACCCCAAAATAGTGAGTAATAGTCCACGAAACGGGCAAGAATCGGCGAAAACTATGAGTGTTGATGATCGACATGTAAGCGCACCTTGGGGTTCCACAACTATGGAAATCGCTTCGAGGCCCCAAAACATTGAGTAATAGTCCATGAAACGGGTCAGAATTGGCCAAAACTGTGATTGTTGACGATAGACACATAAACACTCCCTGGGATCGTCAATCATGGCAATCGCTCTGGACCCCAAAACGGTGAGTAATATTCCACAAAACGGGTCAGAATCGGCCAATATTGCGATTGTCGATGACTGACACGAAAGCGCACCTTGGGGTTTAGCAATTGTGGAAATCGCTTCGGGACCCCAAAACGGTGAGTAGTATTCCATGAAACGGGTCAGAATCGACAAAAACCGCGAGTGTTGACGACTGACATGTAAGGGTACCTTGGGGTTCAATAAACATGGAAATCGCTTTGCACCGCAAAATGGGGAGTAATAGTCCATGAAAGAGCCCACAATTGGACAAACCTTGGATTATTGATGAACGATACATAAACGCACCCCTGGGGTTCGTCAATCATGGTAGTCGCTCAGGGACCCCAAATCAATGAGTAATAGTCGATGAAACGGGCCAGAATTGGCCAAAACTGTGAGTGTTCATGACCGACACATAAACGCACCCCGGTGTTCGTCAATCGTGGAAATCACTCTGGGACCCCAAAACTGAGAAACAGTCCAAGAAATGGTCCAGAATCGGCTGAAACTGCGATTGTTGATGACCAACACGTAAGCTCATCCCGGGGATCAACAACCATGGAAATCGCTTTTTGACCCAAAAATGGTGAGTAATAGTCCACGAAACGGGCCAGAATCGACAAAAACCGCGAGTGTTGATGACCGACACATAAACACACCCTAGGGTTCGTCAATCATGGAAATCACTCCGGGACCCCGAAACAGTGAGTAATAGTCCATGAAATGGGCCAGAATCGGCCAAAACCTCGATTGTTGACGACCGAGACGTATGCGCATCTTGGGGTTCAACAACCATGGAAATCGCTTTGGACCCCAAAACGGGGAGTAATAGTCCATGAAAGAGCCCAGAATCGGACAAACCTTGGATTATTGATGAACAATAAATAAACTCACACCCGGGGTTCGTCAATCATGGTAGTCACTCAGGGACCCCAAATCAATGAGTAATAGTCCATGAAACGGGCCAGAATCGGCCAAAACTGCGAGTGTTGATGACCGACACGTAAATGCACCCCAGGGTTCGTCAATCATGGAAATCACTTCGGGACCCCGAAATGGTGAGTAACAGTCCACGAAACGGGCCAGAATCGGCCAAATTTGCAATTTATGATGACCGACACGTAAGCGCACCCTGGGTTCAACAATCGTGGAAATTGCTTCGGCACCCCAAAACGGTGAGTAATAGCCCATGAAACAGGGCAGAATCGGCCAAAACTGCAATTGTTGATGACCGACACGTAAGCGCACATTGGGGTTCAACAACGATGGAAATCGCTTTGGGACCCCAAAACGGTGAGTAATAGTCTACGAAACGGGTCAGAATTGACAAAAATCGCGAGTGTTGATGACCGACACGTAAGCGCACCTTGGGGTTCAACAACGATGGAAATCACTTTGGGACCCCAAAACGGTGAGTAATAGTCATCGAAATGGGTCAGAGTCGACAAAAACCGCGAGTGTTGATGATCGACACATAAGCGCAACTTGGGGTTCAACAATTATGGAAATTGATTTGAGACCATAAAACGGTGAGTAATAGTCCATGAAACGAGTCAGAATCGAGAAAAACCGCGTGCGTTGATGACTGACACTGTAGGGTTCGTCAATCGTGGAAATCACTCCGGGACCCTAAAATAGTGAGTAATAGTCCACGAAACGGGCAAGAATCAGCGAAAACTATGAGTGTTGATGATCGACATGTAAGCGCACCTTGGGGTTCCACAACTATGGAAATCACTTCGAGGCCCCAAAACATTGAGTAATAGTCCATGAAACGGGTCAGAATTGGCCAAAACTGTGATTGTTGACGATAGACACATAAACACTCCCTGGGATCGTCAATCATGGCAATCGCTCTGGACCCCAAAACGGTGAGTAATATTCCACAAAACGGGTCAGAATCGGCCAATATTGCGATTGTCGATGACTGACACGAAAGCGCACCTTGGGGTTCAACAATTGTGGAAATCGCTTCGGGACCCCAAAACGGTGAGTAGTATTCCACGAAACGGGTCAGAATCGACAAAAACCGCGAGTGTTGACGACTGACATGTAAGCATACCTTGGGGTTCAACAAAAAATGAAAATCGCTTTGGACCGCAAAATGGGGAGTAATAGTCCATGAAAGAGCCCACAATCGGACAAACCTTGGATTATTGATGAACGATACATAAACGCACCCCTGGGGTTCGTCAATCATGGTAGTCGCTCAGGGACCCCAAATCAATGAGTAATAGTCCATGAAACGGGCCAGAATTGGCCAAAACTGTGAGTGTTCATGACCGACACATAAACGCACCCCGGTGTTCGTCAATCATGGAAATCACTTCGGGACCCCAAAACTGAGAAACAGTCCGAAATGGTCCAGAATCGGCTGAAACTGCGATTGTTGATGACCAACACGTAAGCGCATCCCGGGGATCAACAACCATGGAAATCGCTTTTTGACCCAAAAATGGTGAGTAATAGTCCACGAAACGGGCCAGAATCGACAAAAACCGCGAGTGTTGATGACCGACACATAAACACACCCCAGGGTTCGTCAATCGTGGAAATCACTCCGGGACCCCGAAACAGTGAGTAATAGTCCATGAAATGGGCCAGAATCGGCCAAAACCTCGATTGTTGACGACCGAGACGTATGCGCATCTTGGGGTTCAACAACCATGGAAATCGCTTTGGACCCCAAAACGGGGAGTAATAGTCCATGAAAGAGCCCAGAATCGGACAAACCTTGGATTATTGATGAACAATAAATAAACTCACACCCGGGGTTCGTCAATCATGGTAGTCACTCAGGGACCCCAAATCAATGAGTAATAGTCCATGAAACGGGCCAGAATCGGCCAAAACTGCGAGTGTTGATGACCGACACGTAAATGCACCCCAGGGTTCGTCAATCATGGAAATCACTTCGGGACCCCGAAACGGTGAGTAACAGTCCACGAAACGGGCCAGAATCGGCCAAATTTGCAATTTATGATGACCGACACGTAAGCGCACACTGGGTTCAACAATCGTGGAAATCGCTTCGGGACCCCAAAACGGTGAGTAATAGCCCCTGAAAGAGGACAGAATCGGCTAAAACTGATATTGTTGATGACCGACATGTAAGCGCACATTGGGGTTCAACAACGATGGAAATCGCTTCGGGACCCCAAAACAGTGAGTAATAGTCTACGAAACGGGTCAGAATTGACAAAAATCACGAGTGGTGATGACCGACACGTAAGCGCACATTGGGTTCAACAACCATGGAAATCACTTTGGGACCCCAAAACGGTGAGTAATAGTCATCGAAATGGGTCAGAGTCGACAAAAACCGCGAGTGTTGATGATCGACACATAAGCGCAACTTGCGGTTCAACAATTATGGAAATTGATTTGAGACCATAAAACGGTGAGTAATAGTCCACGAAACGAGTCAGAATCGAGAAAAACCGCGTGCATTGATGACTGACACTCTAGGGTTCCTCAATCGTGGAAATCACTCTGGGACCCTAAAATAGTGAGTAATAGTCCACGAAATGGGCAAGAATCGGCGAAAACTATGAGTGTTGATGATCGACATGTAAGCGCACCTTGGGGTTCCACAACTATGGAAATCGCTTCGAGGCCCCAAAACATTGAGTAATAGTCCATGAAACGGGTCAGAATTGGCCAAGACTGTGATTGTTGACGATAGACACATAAACACTCCCTGGGATCGTCAATCATGGCAATCGCTCTGGACCCCAAAACAGTGAGTAATATTCCACAAAACGGGTCAGAATCGGCCAATATTGCGATTGTCGATGACTGACGCGCACCTTGGGGTTCAACAATTGTGGAAATCGCTTCGGGACCCCAAAACGGTGAGTAGTATTCCACGAAACGGGTCAGAATCGACAAAAACGCGAGTGTTGACGACTGACATGTAAGCGTACCTTGGGGTTCAACCAACATGGAAATCGCTTTGGACCGCAAAATGGGGAGTAATAGTCCATGAAAGAGCCCACAATCGGACAAACCTTGGATTATTGATGAACGATACATAAATGCACCCCTGGGGTTCGTCAATCATGGTAGTCGCTCAGGGACCCCAAATCAATGAGTAATAGTCCATGAAACGGGCCAGAATTGGCCAAAACTAAGAGTGTTCATGACCGACACATAAACGCACCCCGGTGTTCGTCAATCGTGGAAATCACTCCGGGACCCCAAAACTGAGAAACAGTCCAAGAAATGGTCCAGAATCGGCTGAAACTGCGATTGTTGATGACCAACACGTAAGCGCATCCCGGGGATCAACAACCATGGAAATCGCTTTTCGACCCAAAAATGGTGAGTAAGAGTCCACGAAACGGGCCAGAATCGACAAAAACCGCGAGTGTTGATGACCGACACATAAACACACCCCAGGGTTCGTCAATCGTGGAAATCACTTCGGGACCCCGAAACAGTGAGTAATAGTCCATGAAATGGGCCATAATCGGCCAAAACCGCGATTGTTGACGACCGAGACGTATGCGCATCTTGGGGTTCAACAACCATGGAAATCGCTTTGGGACCCCGAAACGGTGAGTAACAGTCCACGAAACGGGCCAAAATCGGCCAAAGTTGCAATTTATGATGACCGACACGTAAGCGCACCCTGGGTTCAACAATCGTGGAAATTGCTTCGGGACCCCAAAACGGTGAGTAATAGCCCATGAAACAGGGAAGAATCGGCCAAAAGTGCAATTGTTGATAACCGGCACGTAAGTGCACATTGGGGTTCAACAACGATGGAAATCGCTTCGGGACCCCAGAACGGTGAGTAATAGTCTACGAAACGGGTCAGAATTGACAAAAATCACGAGTGTTGATGACCGACACGTAAGCGCACCTTGGGGTTCAACAACGATGGAAATCACTTTGGGACCCCAAAACGGTGAGTAATAGTCATCGAAATGGGTCAGAGTCGACAAAAACCGCGAGTGTTGATGATCGACACATAAGCGCAACTTGGGGTTCAACAATTATGGAAATTGATTTGAGACCATAAAACGGTGAGTAATAGTCCATGAAACGAGTCAGAATCGAGAAAAACCGCGTGCGTTGATGACTGACACTCTAGGGTTCCTCAATCGTGGAAATCACTCCGGGACCTCAAAATAGTGAGTAATAGTCCACGAAATGGGCAAGAATCAGCGAAAACTATGAGTGTTGATGATCGACATGTAAGCGCACCTTGGGGTTCCACAACTATGGAAATCGCTTCGAGGCCCCAAAACATTGAGTAATAGTCCATGAAACGGGTCCGAATTGGCCAAGACTGTGATTGTTGACGATAGACACATAAACACTCCCTGGGATCGTCAATCATGGCAATCGCTCTGGACCCCAAAACAGTGAGTAATATTCCACAAAACGGGTCAGAATCGGCCAATATTGCGATTGTCGATGACTGACGCGCACCTTGGGGTTCAAAAATTGTGGAAATCGCTTCGGGACCCCAAAACGGTGAGTAGTATTCCACGAAACGGGTCAGAATCGACAAAAACGCGAGTGTTGACGACTGACATGTAAGCGTACCTTGGGGTTCAACCAACATGGAAATTGCTTTGGACCGCAAAATGGGGAGTAATAGTCCATGAAAGAGCCCACAATCGGACAAACCTTGGATTATTGATGAACGATACATAAACGCACCCCTGGGGTTCGTCAATCATGGTAGTCGCTCAGGGACCCCAAATCAATGAGTAATAGTCCATGAAACGGGCTAGAATTGGCCAAAACTAAGAGTGTTCATGACCGACACATAAACGCACCCCGGTGTTCGTCAATCGTGGAAATCACTCCGGGACCCCAAAACTGAGAAACAGTCCAAGAAATGGTCCAGAATCGGCTGAAACTGCGATTGTTGATGACCAACACGTAAGCGCATCCCGGGGATCAACAACCATGGAAATCGCTTTTTGACCCAAAAATGGTGAGTAATAGTCCACGAAACGGGCCAGAATCGACAAAAACCGCGAGTGTTGATGACGGACACATAAACACACCCCAGGGTTCGTCAATCGTGGAAATCACTCCGGGACCCCGAAACAGTGAGTAATAGTCCGTGAAATGGGCCAGAATCGGCCAAAACCGCGATTGTTGACGACCAAGACGTATGCGCATCTTGGGGTTCAACAACCATGGAAATCTCTTTGGACCCCAAAACGGGGAGTAATAGTCCATGAAAGAGCCCAGAATCGGACAAACCTTGGATTATTGATGAACAATAAATAAACTCACCCCCGGGATTCGTCAATCATGGTAGTCACTCAGGGACCCCAAATCAATGAGTAATAGTCCATGAAACGGGCTAGAATCGGCCAAAACTACGAGTGTTGATGACCGACACGTAAATGCACCCCAGGGTTCTTCAATCATGGAAATCACTTCGGGACCCCGAAACGGTGAGTAACAGTCCACGAAACGGGCCAGAATCGGCCAAATTTGCAATTTATGATGACCGACACGTAAGCGCACCCTGGGTTCAACAATCGTGGAAATCGCTTCGGGAACCCAAAACGGTGAGTAATAGCCCATGAAAGAGGGAAGAATCGGCCAAAACTGCAATTGTTGATGACCGACACGTAAGCGCACATTGGGGTTCAACAACGATGGAAATCGCTGCGGGACCCCAAAACGGTGAGTAATAGTCTACGAAACGGGTCAGAATTGACAAAAATCACGAGTGTTGATGACCGACACGTAAGCGCACATTGGGTTCAACAACCATGGAAATCACTTTGGGACCCCAGAACGGTGAGTAATAGTCATCGAAATGGGTCAGAGTCGACAAAAACCGCGAGTGTTGATGATCGACACATAAGCGCAACTTGGGGTTCAACAATTATGGAAATTGATTTGAGACCATAAAACGGTGAGTAATAGTCCACGAAACGAGTCAGAATCGAGAAAAACCGTGTGCGTTGATGACTGACACTCTAGGGTTCCTCAATCGTAGAAATCACTCCGGGACCCCAAAATAGTGAGTAATAGTCCACGAAATGGGCAAGAATCGGCGAAAACTATGAGTGTTGATAATCGACATGTAAGCGCACCTTGGGGTTCCACAACTATGGAAATCGCTTCGGGGCCTACAAACATTGAGTAATAGTCCATGAAATGGGTCAGAATTGGCCAAGACTGTGATTGTTGACGATAGACACATAAACACACCCTGGGGATCGTCAATCATGGCAATCGCTCTGGACCCCAAAACAGTGAGTAATATTCCACAAAACGGGTCAGAATCGGCCAATATTGCGATTGCCGATGACTGACACGAAAGCGCACCTTGGGGTTCAACAATTGTGGAAATCGCTTCGGGACCCCAAAACGGTGAGTAGTATTCCACAAAACGGGTCAGAATCGACAAAAACGCGAGTGTTGACGACTGACTTGTAAGCGTACCTTGGGGTTCAACAAACATGGAAATCGCTTTGGACCGCAAAATGGGGAGTAATAGTCCATGAAAGAGCCCACAATCAGACAAACCTTGGATTATTGATGAACGATACATAAGCGCACCCCTGGGGTTCGTCAATCATGGTAGTCGCTCAGGGACCCCAAATCAATGAGTAATAGTTCATGAAACGGGCCAGAATTGGCCAAAACTACGAGTGTTCATGACCGACACATAAACGCACCCCGGTGTTCGTCAATCGTGGAAATCACTCCGGGACCCCAAAACTGAGAAACAGTCCAAGAAATGGTCCAGAATCGGCTGAAACTGCGATTGTTGATGACCAACACGTAAGCGCATCCCGGGGATCAACAACCATGGAAATCGCTTTTTGACCCAAAAATGGTGAGTAATAGTCCACGAAACGGGCCAGAATCGACAAAAACCGCGAGTGTTGATGACCGACACATAAACACACCCCAGGGTTCATCAATCGTGGAAATCACTCCGGGACCCCGAAACAGTGAGTAATAGTCCAGGAAATGGGCCAGAATCGGCCAAAACCGCGATTGTTGACGACCGAGACGTATGCACATCTTGGGGTTCAACAACCATGGAAATCGCTTGGGACCCCAAAACGGGGAGTGATAGTCCATGAAAGAGCACAGAATCGGACAAACCTTGGATTATTGATGAACAATAAATAAACTCACCCCCGGGGTTCGTCAATCATGGTAGTCACCCAGGGACCCCAAATCAATGAGTAATAGTCCATGAAACGGGCTAGAATCGGCCAAAACCGCGATTGTTGACGACCGAGACGTATGCGCATCTTGGGGTTCAACAACCATGGAAATCGCTTGGGACCCCAAAACGGGGAGTGATAGTCCATGAAAGAGCACAGAATCGGACAAACCTTGGATTATTGATGAACAATAAATAAACTCACCCCCGGGGTTCGTCAATCATGGTAGTCACTCAGGGACCTCAAATCAATGAGTAATAGTCCATGAAACGGGCCAGAATCGGCCAAAACTGTGAGTGTTGATGACCGACACGTAAATGCACCCCAGGGTTCGTCAATCATGGAAATCACTTCGGGACCCCGAAACGGTGAGTAACAGTCCACGAAACGGGTCAGAATCGGCCAAATTTGCAATTTATGATGACCGACACGTAAGCGCACCATGGGTTCAACAATCGTGGAAATTGCTTCGGCACCCCAAAACGGTGAGTAATAGCCCATGAAACAGGGCAGAATCGGCCAAAACTGCAATTGTTGATGACCGACACGTAAGCGCACATTGGGTTTCAACAACGATGGAAATCGCTTCGGGACCCCAAAACGGTGAGTAATAGTCTACGAAACGGGTCAGAATTGACAAAAATCGCGAGTGTTGATGACCGACACGTAAGTGCACCTTGGGGTTCAACAACGATGGAAATCACTTTGGGACCCCAGAACGGTGAGTAATAGTCATCGAAATGGGTCAGAGTCGACAAAAACCGCGAGTGTTGATGATCGACACATAAGCGCAACTTGGGGTTCAACAATTATGGAAATTGATTTGAGACCATAAAACGGTGAGTAATAGTCCACGAAACGAGTCAGAATCGAGAAAAACTGCGTGCGTTGATGACTGACACTCTAGGGTTCCTCAATCGTGGAAATCACTCCGGGACCCCAAAATAGTGAGTAATAGTCCAGGAAATGGGCAAGAATCGGCGAAAACTATGAGTGTTGATGATCGACATGTAAGCGCACCTTGGGGTTCCACAACTATGGAAATCGCTTCGGGGCCTACAAACATTGAGTAATAGTCCATGAAACGGGTCAGAATTGGCCAAGACTGTGATTGTTGACGATAGACACATAAACACACCCTGGGGATCGTCAATCATGGCAATCGCTCTGGACCCCAAAACAGTGAGTAATATTCCACAAAACGGGTCAGAATCGGCCAATATTGCGATTGTCGATGACTGACACGAAAGCGCACCTTGGGGTTCAACAATTGTGGAAATCGCTTCGGGACCCCAAAACGGTGAGTAGTATTCCACAAAACGGGTCAGAATCGAAAAAAACGCGAGTGTTGACGACTCACATGTAAGCGTACCTTGGGGTTCAACAAACATGGAAATCGCTTTGGGCCGCAAAATGGGGAGTAATATTCCATGAAAGAGCCTACAATCAGACAAACCTTGGATTATTGATGAACGATACATAAGCGCACCCCTGGGGTTCGTCAATCATGGTAGTCGCTCAGGGACCCCAAATCAATGAGTAATAGTCCATGAAACGGGCCAGAATTGGCCAAAACTACGAGTGTTCATGACCGACACATAAACGCACCCCGGTGTTCGTCAATCGTGGAAATCACTCCGGGACCCCAAAACTGAGAAACAGTCCAAGAAATGGTCCAGAATCGGCTGAAACTGCGATTGTTGATAACCAACACGTAAGCGCATCCCGGGGATCAACAACCATGGAAATCGCTTTTTGACCCAAAAATGGTGAGTAATAGTCAACGAAACGGGCCAGAATCGACAAAAACCGCGAGTGTTGATGACCAACACATAAACACACCCCAGGGTTCGTCAATCGTGGAAATCACTCCGGGACCCCGAAACAGTGAGTAATAGTCCATGAAATGGGCCAGAATCGGCCAAAACCGCGATTGTTGACGACCGAGACGTATGCGCATCTTGGGGTTCAACAACCATGGAAATCGCTTGGGACCCCAAAACGGGGAGTGATAGTCCATGAAAGAGCCCAGAATCGGACAAACCTTGGATTATTGATGAACAATAAATAAACTCACCCCCGGGGTTCGTCAATCATGGTAGTCACCCAGGGACCCCAAATCAATGAGTAATAGTCCATGAAACAGGCCAGAATCGGCCAAAACTGCGAGTGTTGATGACCGACACGTAAATGCACCCCAGGGTTCGTCAATCATGGAAATCACTTCGGGACCCCGAAACGGTGAGTAACAGTCCACGAAACGGGTCAGAATCGGCCAAATTTGCAATTTATGATGACCGACACGTAAGCGCACCATGGGTTCAACAATCGTGGAAATTGCTTCGGCACCCCAAAACGGTGAGTAATAGCCCATGAAACAGGGAAGAATCGGCCAAAACTGCAATTGTTGATGACCGACACGTAAGCGCACATTGGGGTTCAACAACGATGGAAATCGCTTCGGGACCCCAAAACGGTGAGTAATAGTCTACGAAACGGGTCAGAATTGACAAAAATCGCGAGTGTTGATGACCGACACGTAAGTGCACCTTGGGGTTCAACAACGATGGAAATCACTTTGGGACCCCAAAATGGTGAGTAATAGTCATCGAAATGGGTCAGAGTCGACAAAAACCGCGAGTGTTGATGATCGACACATAAGCGCAACTTGGGGTTCAACAATTATGGAAATTGATTTGAGACCATAAAACGGTGAGTAATAGTCCATGAAACGAGTCAGAATCGAGAAAACCGCGTGCGTTGATGACTGACACTCTAGGGTTCGTCAATCGTGGAAATCACTCCGGGACCCCAAAATAGTGAGTAATAGTCCACGAAACGGGCAAGAATCGGCGAAAACTATGAGTGTTGATGATCGACATGTAAGCGCACCTTGGGGTTCCACAACTATGGAAATCGCTTCGAGGCCCCAAAACATTGAGTAATAGTCCATGAAACGGGTCAGAATTGGCCAAAACTGTGATCGTTGACGATAGACAAATAAACACTCCCTGGGATCGTCAATCATGGCAATTGCTCTGGACCCCAAAATGGTGAGTAATATTCCACAAAACGGGTCAGAATCGGCCAATATTGCGATTGTCGATGACTGACACGAAAGCGCACCTTGGGGTTTAACAATTGTGGAAATCGCTTCGGGACCCCAAAACGGTGAGTAGTATTCCACGAAACGGGTCAGAATCGACAAAAACCGCGAGTGTTGACGACTGACATGTAAGGGTACCTTGGGGTTCAATAAACATGGAAATCGCTTTGGACCGCAAAATGGGGAGTAATAGTCCATGAAAGAGCCCACAATTGGACAAACCTTGGATTATTGATGAACAATACATAAACGCACCCCTGGGGTTCGTCAATCATGGTAGTCGCTCAGGGACCCCAAATCAATGAGTAATAGTCGATGAAACGGGCCAGAATTGGACAAAACTACGAGTGTTCATGACCGACACATAAACACACCCCGGTGTTCGTCAATCGTGGAAATCACTCCGGGACCCCAAAACTGAGAAACAGTCCAAGAAATGGTCCAGAATCGGCTGAAACTGCGATTGTTGATGACCAACACGTAAGCGCATCCCGGGGATCAACAACCATGGACATCGCTTTTTGACCCAAAAAATGGTGAGTAATAGTCCACGAAACGGGCCAGAATCGACAAAAACCGCGAGTGTTGATGACCGACACATAAACGCACCCCAGGGTTCGTCAATCGTGGAAATCACTCCGGGAACCCGAAACAGTGAGTAATAGTCCATGAAATGGGCCAGAATCGGCCAAAACTGCGATTGTTGACGACCGAGACGTATGGGCATCTTGGGGTTCAACAACCATGGAAATCGCTTTGGACCCCAAAACGGGGAGTAATAGTCCATGAAAGAGCCCAGAATCGGACAAACCTTGGATTATTGATGAACAATAAATAAACTCACCCCCGGGGTTCGTCAATCATGGTAGTCACTCAGGGACCCCAAATCAATGAGTAATAGTCCATGAAACGGGCCAGAATCGGCCAAAACTGTGAGTGTTGATGACCGACACGTAAATGCACCCCAGGGTTCATCAATCATGGAAATCACTTCGGGACCCCGAAACGGTGAGTAACAGTCCACGAAACGGGCCAGAATCGGCCAAATTTGCAATTTATGATGACCGACACGTAAGCGCACCCTGGGTTCAACAATCGTGGAAATTGCTTCGGCACCCCAAAACGGTGAGTAATAGCCCATGAAACAGGGCAGAATCGGCCAAAACTGCAATTGTTGATGACCGACACGTAAGCGCACATTGGGGTTCAACAACGATGGAAATCGCTTCGGGACCCCAAAACGGTGAGTAATAGTCTACGAAACGGGTCAGAATTGACAAAAATCGCGAGTGTTGATGACCGACACGTAAGCGCACCTTGGGGTTCAACAACGATGGAAATCACTTTGGGACCCCAAAACGGTGAGTAATAGTCATCGAAATGGGTCAGAGTCGACAAAAACCGCGAGTGTTGATGATCGACACATAAGCGCAACTTGGGGTTCAACAATTATGGAAATTGATTTGAGACCATAAAACGGTGAGTAATAATCCATGAAACGAGTCAGAATCGAGAAAAACCGCGTGCGTTGATGACTGACACTGTAGGGTTCGTCAATCGTGGAAATCACTCCGGGACCCCAAAATAGTGAGTAAAAGTCCACGAAACGGGCAAGAATCGGCGAAAACTATGAGTGTTGATGATCGACATGTAAGCACACCTTGGGGTTCCACAACTATGGAAATCGCTTCGAGGCCCCAAAACATTGAGTAATAGTCCATGAAACGGGTCAGAATTGGCCAAAACTGTGATTGTTGACGATAGACACATAAACACTCCCTGGGATCGTCAATCATGGTAATTGCTCTGGACCCCAAAACGGTGAGTAATATTCCACAAAACGGGTCAGAATCGGCCAATATTGCGATTGTCGATGACTGACACGAAAGCGCACCTTGGGGTTCAACAATTGTGGAAATCGCTTCGGGACCCCAAAACGGTGAGTAGTATTCCACGAAACGGGTCAGAATCGACAAAAACCGTGAGTGTTGACGACTGACATGTAAGCATACCTTGGGGTTCAACAAAAAATGAAAATCGCTTTGGACCGCAAAATGGGGAGTAATAGTCCATGAAAGAGCCCACAATCAGACAAACCTTGGATTATTGATGAACGATACATAAGCGCACCCCTGGGGTTCGTCTATCATGGTAGTCGCTCAGGGACCCCAAATCAATGAGTAATAGTCCATGGCACAGGCCAGAATTGGCCAAAACTACGACTGTGCATGACCGACACATAAACGCACCCCGGTGTTCGTCAATCGTGGAAATCACTCCGGCACCCCAAAACTGAGAAAGAGTCCAAGAAATGTTCCAGAATCGGCTGAAACTGCGATTGTTGATGACCAACATGTAAGCGCATCCCGGGGATCAACAACCATGGAAATCGCTTTTTGACCCAAAAAATGGTGAGTAATAGTCCACGAAACGGGCCAGAATCGACAAAAACCGCGAGTGTTGATGACCGACACATAAACGCACCCCAGGGTTCGTCAATCGTGGAAATCACTCCGGGACCCCGAAACAGTGAGTAATAGTCCATGAAATGGGCCAGAATCGGCCAAAACCGCGATTGTTGACGACCGAGACGTAAGCGCATCTTGGGGTTCAACAACCATGGAAATCGCTTTGGACCCCAAAACGGGGAGTAATAGTCCATGAAAGAGCCCAGAATCGGACAAACCTTGGAATATTGATGAACAATAAATAAACTCACCCCCGGGGTTCGTCAATCATGGTAGTCACTCAGGGACCCCAAATCAATGAGTAGTAGTCCATGAAAAGGGCCAGAATCGGCCAAAACTGTGAGTGTTGATGACCGACACGTAAATGCACCCCAGGGTTCGTCAATCATGGAAATCACTTCGGGACCCCGAAACGGTGAGTAACAGTCCACGAAACGGGCCAAAATCGGCCAAATTTGCAATTTATGATGATCGACACGTAAGCGCACCCTGGGTTCAACAATCGTGGAAATTGCTTCGGCACCCCAAAACGGTGAGTAATAGCCCACGAAACAGGGCAGAATCGGCCAAAACTGCAATTGTTGATGACCGACACGTAAGCGCACATTGGGGTTCAACAACGATGGAAATCGCTTCGGGACCCCAAAATGGTGAGTAATAGTCTACGAAACGGGTCAGAATTGACAAAAATCACGAGTGTTGATGACCGACACGTAAGCGCACCTTGGGGTTCAACAACGATGGAAATCACTTTGGGACCCCAAAACGGTGAGTAATAGTCATCGAAATGGGTCAGAGTCGACAAAAACCGCGAGTGTTGATGATCGACACATAAGCGCAACTTGGGGTTCAACAATTATGGAAATTGATTTGAGACCATAAAACGGTGAGTAATAGTCCATGAAACGAGTCAGAATCGAGAAAAACTGCGTGCGTTGATGACTGACACTCTAGGGTTCGTCAATCGTGGAAATCACTCCGGGACCCCAAAATAGTGAGTAATAGTCCACGAAACGGGCAAGAATCGGCGAAAACTATGAGTGTTGATGATCGACATGTAAGCGCACCTTGGGGTTCCACAACTATGGAAATCGCTTCGAGGCCCCAAAACATTGCGTAATAGTCCATGAAACGGGTCAGAATTGGCCAAAACTGTGATCGTTGACGATAGACACATAAACACTCCCTGGGATCGTCAATCATGGCAATTGCTCTGGACCCCAAAACGGTGAGTAATATTCCACAAAAAGGGTCAGAATCGGCCAATATTGCGATTGTCGATGAATGACACGAAAGCGCACCTTGGGGTTTAACAATTGTGGAAATCGCTTCGGGACCCCAAAACGGTGAGTAGTATTCCACGAAACGGGTCAGAATCGACAAAAACCGCGAGTGTTGACGACTGACATGTAAGGGTACCTTGGGGTTCAATAAACATGGAAATCGCTTTGGACCGCAAAATGGGGAGTAATAGTCCATGATAGAGCCCACAATTGGACAAACCTTGGATTATTGATGAACAATACATAAACGCACCCGTGGGGTTCGTCAATCATGGTAGTCGCTCAGGGACCCCAAATCAATGAGTAATAGTCGATGAAACGGGCCAGAATTGGACAAAACTACGAGTGTTCATGACCGACACATAAACACACCCCGGTGTTCGTCAATCGTGGAAATCACTCGGGGACCCCAAAACTGAGAAACAGTCCAAGAAATGGTCCAGAATCGGCTGAAACTGCGATTGTTGATGACCAACACGTAAGCGCATCCCGGGGATCAACAACCATGGACATCGCTTTTTGACCCAAAAAATGGTGAGTAATAGTCCACGAAACGGGCCAGAATCGACAAAAACCGCGAGTGTTGATGACCGACACATAAACGCACCCCAGGGTTCGTCAATCGTGGAAATCACTCCGGGACCCCGAAACAGTGAGTAATAGTCCATGAAATGGGCCAGAATCGGCCAAAACTGCGATTGTTGACGACCGAGACGTATGGGCATCTTGGGGTTCAACAACCATGGAAATCGCTTTGGACCCCAAAACGGGGAGTAATAGTCCATGAAAGAGCCCAGAATCGGACAAACCTTGGATTATTGATGAACAATAAATAAACTCACCCCCGGGGTTCGTCAATCATGGTAGTCACTCAGGGACCCCAAATCAATGAGTAATAGTCCATGAAACGGGCCAGAATCGGCCAAAACTGTGAGTGTTGATGACCGACACGTAAATGCACCCCAGGGTTCATCAATCATGGAAATCACTTCGGGACCCCGAAACGGTGAGTAACAGTCCACGAAACGGGCCAGAATCGGCCAAATTTGCAATTTATGATGACCGACACGTAAGCGCACCCTGGGTTCAACAATCGTGGAAATTGCTTCGGCACCCCAAAACGGTGAGTAATAGCCCATGAAACAGGGCAGAATCGGCCAAAACTGCAATTGTTGATGACCGACACGTAAGCGCACATTGGGGTTCAACAACGATGGAAATCGCTTCGGGACCCCAAAACGGTGAGTAATAGTCTACGAAACGGGTCAGAATTGACAAAAATCGCGAGTGTTGATGACCGACACGTAAGCGCACCTTGGGGTTCAACAACGATGGAAATCACTTTGGGACCCCAAAACGGTGAGTAATAGTCATCGAAATGGGTCAGAGTCGACAAAAACCGCGAGTGTTGATGATCGACACATAAGCGCAACTTGGGGTTCAACAATTATGGAAATTGATTTGAGACCATAAAACGGTGAGTAATAATCCATGAAACGAGTCAGAATCGAGAAAAACCGCGTGCGTTGATGACTGACACTGTAGGGTTCGTCAATCGTGGAAATTACTCCGGGACCCCAAAATAGTGAGTAATAGTCCACGAAACGGGCAAGAATCGGCGAAAACTATGAGTGTTGATGATCGACATGTAAGCGCACCTTGGGGTTCCACAACTATGGAAATCGCTTCGAGGCCCCAAAACATTGAGTAATAGTCCATGAAACGGGTCAGAATTGGCCAAAACTGTGATTGTTGACGATAGACACATAAACACTCCCTGGGATCGTCAATCATGGTAATTGCTCTGGACCCCAAAACGGTGAGTAATATTCCACAAAACGGGTCAGAATCGGCCAATATTGCGATTGTCGATGACTGACACGAAAGCGCACCTTGGGGTTCAACAATTGTGGAAATCGCTTCGGGACCCCAAAACGGTGAGTAGTATTCCACGAAACGGGTCAGAATCGACAAAAACCGCGAGTGTTGACGACTGACATGTAAGCATACCTTGGGGTTCAACAAAAAATGAAAATCGCTTTGGACCGCAAAATGGGGAGTAATAGTCCATGAAAGAGCCCACAATCAGACAAACCTTGGATTATTGATGAACGATACATAAGCGCACCCCTGGGGTTCGTCTATCATGGTAGTCGCTCAGGGACCCCAAATCAATGAGTAATAGTCCATGGCACAGGCCAGAATTGGCCAAAACTACGAGTGTGCATGACCGACACATAAACGCACCCCGGTGTTCGTCAATCGTGGAAATCACTCCGGCACCCCAAAACTGAGAAAGAGTCCAAGAAATGTTCCAGAATCGGCTGAAACTGCGATTGTTGATGACCAACATGTAAGCGCATCCCGGGGATCAACAACCATGGAAATCGCTTTTTGACCCAAAAAATGGTGAGTAATAGTCCACGAAACGGGCCAGAATCGACAAAAACCGCGAGTGTTGATGACCGACACATAAACGCACCCCAGGGTTCGTCAATCGTGGAAATCACTCCGGGACCCCGAAACAGTGAGTAATAGTCCATGAAACGGGCCAGAATCGGCCAAAACCGCGATTGTTGACGACCGAGACGTAAGCGCATCTTGGGGTTCAACAACCATGGAAATCGCTTTGGACCCCAAAACGGGGAGTAATAGTCCATGAAAGAGCCCAGAATCGGACAAACCTTGGATTATTGATGAACAATAAATAAACTCACCCCCGGGGTTCGTCAATCATGGTAGTCACTCAGCGACCCCAAATCAATGAGTAGTAGTCCATGAAAAGGGCCAGAATCGGCCAAAACTGTGAGTGTTGATGACCGACACGTAAATGCACCCCAGGGTTCGTCAATCATGGAAATCACTTCGGGACCCCGAAACGGTGAGTAACAGTCCACGAAACGGGCCAAAATCGGCCAAATTTGCAATTTATGATGATCGACACGTAAGCGCACCCTGGGTTCAACAATCGTGGAAATTGCTTCGGCACCCCAAAACGGTGAGTAATAGCCCATGAAACAGGGCAGAATCGGCCAAAACTGCAATTGTTGATGACCGACACGTAAGCGCACATTGGGGTTCAACAACGATGGAAATCGCTTCGGGACCCCAAAACGGTGAGTAATAGTCTACGAAACGGGTCAGAATTGACAAAAATCGCGAGTGTTGATGACCGACACGTAAGCGCACCTTGGGGTTCAACAACGATGGAAATCACTTTGGGACCCCAAAACGGTGAGTAATAGTCATCGAAATGGGTCAGAGTCGACAAAAACCGCGAGTGTTGATGATCGACACATAAGCGCAACTTGGGGTTCAACAATTATGGAAATTGATTTGAGACCATAAAACGGTGAGTAATAGTCCATGAAACGAGTCAGAATCGAGAAAAACTGCGTGCGTTGATGACTGACACTCTAGGGTTCGTCAATCGTGGAAATCACTCCGAGACCCCAAAATAGTGAGTAATAGTCCACGAAACGGGCAAGAATCGGCGAAAACTATGAGTGTTGATGATCGACATGTAAGCGCACCTTGGGGTTCCACAACTATGGAAATCGCTTCGAGGCCCCAAAACATTGAGTAATAGTCCATGAAACGGGTCAGAATTGGCCAAAACTGTGATCGTTGACGATAGACACATAAACACTCCCTGGGATCGTCAATCATGGCAATTGCTCTGGACCCCAAAACGGTGAGTAATATTCCACAAAATGGGTCAGAATCGGCCAATATTGCGATTGTCGATGACTGACACGAAAGCGCACCTTGGGGTTTAACAATTGTGGAAATCGCTTCGGGACCCCAAAACGGTGAGTAGTATTCCACGAAACGGGTCAGAATCGACAAAAACCGCGAGTGTTGACGACTGATATGTAAGGGTACCTTGGGGTTCAATAAACATGGAAATCGCTTTGGACCGCAAAATGGGGAGTAATAGTCCATGAAAGAGCCCACAATTGGACAAACCTTGGATTATTGATGAACAATACATAAACGCACCCCTGGGGTTCGTCAATCATGGTAGTCGCTCAGGGACCCCAAATCAATGAGTAATAGTCGATGAAACGGGCCAGAATTGGACAAAACTACGAGTGTTCATGACCGACACATAAACACACCCCGGTGTTCGTCAATCGTGGAAATCACTCCGGGACCCCAAAACTGAGAAACAGTCCAAGAAATGGTCCAGAATCGGCTGAAACTGCGATTGTTGATGACCAACACGTAAGCGCATCCCGGGGATCAACAACCATGGACATCGCTTTTTGACCCAAAAAATGGTGAGTAATAGTCCACGAAACGGGCCAGAATCGACAAAAACCGCGAGTGTTGATGACCGACACATAAACGCACCCCAGGGTTCGTCAATCGTGGAAATCACTCCGGGAACCCGAAACAGTGAGTAATAGTCCATGAAATGGGCCAGAATCGGCCAAAACTGCGATTGTTGACGACCGAGACGTATGGGCATCTTGGGGTTCAACAACCATGGAAATCGCTTTGGACCCCAAAACGGGGAGTAATAGTCCATGAAAGAGCCCAGAATCGGACAAACCTTGGATTATTGATGAACAATAAATAAACTCACCCCCGGGGTTCGTCAATCATGGTAGTCACTCAGGGACCCCAAATCAATGAGTAATAGTCCATGAAACGGGCCAGAATCGGCCAAAACTGTGAGTGTTGATGACCGACACGTAAATGCACCCGAGGGTTCATCAATCATGGAAATCACTTCGGGACCCCGAAACGGTGAGTAACAGTCCACAAAACGGGCCAGAATCGGCCAAATTTGCAATTTATGATGACCGACACGTAAGCGCACCCTGGGTTCAACAATCGTGGAAATTGCTTCGGCACCCCAAAACGGTGAGTAATAGCCCATGAAACAGGGCAGAATCGGCCAAAACTGCAATTGTTGATGACCGACACGTAAGCGCACATTGGGGTTCAACAACGATGGAAATCGCTTCGGGACCCCAAAACGCTGAGTAATAGTCTACGAAACGGGTCAGAATTGACAAAAATCGCGAGTGTTGATGACCGACACGTAAGCGCACCTTGGGGTTCAACAACGATGGAAATCACTTTGGGACCCCAAAACGGTGAGTAATAGTCATCGAAATGGGTCAGAGTCGACAAAAACCGCGAGTGTTGATGATCGACACATAAGCGCAACTTGGGGTTCAACAATTATGGAAATTGATTTGAGACCATAAAACGGTGAGTAATAATCCATGAAACGAGTCAGAATCGAGAAAAACCGCGTGCGTTGATGACTGACACTGTAGGGTTCGTCAATCGTGGAAATCACTCCGGGACCCCAAAATAGTGAGTAATAGTCCACGAAACGGGCAAGAATCGGCGAAAACTATGAGTGTTGATGATCGACATGTAAGCGCACCTTGGGGTTCCACAACTATGGAAATCGCTTCGAGGCCCCAAAACATTGAGTAATAGTCCATGAAACGGGTCAGAATTGGCCAAAACTGTGATTGTTGACGATAGACACATAAACACTCCCTGGGATCGTCAATCATGGTAATTGCTCTGGACCCCAAAACGGTGAGTAATATTCCACAAAACGGGTCAGAATCGGCCAATATTGCGATTGTCGATGACTGACACGAAAGCGCACCTTGGGGTTCCACAATTGTGGAAATCGCTTCGGGACCCCAAAACGGTGAGTAGTATTCCACGAAACGGGTCAGAATCGACAAAAACCGCGAGTGTTGACGACTGACATGTAAGCATACCTTGGGGTTCAACAAAAAATGAAAATCGCTTTGGACCGCAAAATGGGGAGTAATAGTCCATGAAAGAGCCCACAATCAGACAAACCTTGGATTATTGATGAACGATACATAAGCGCACCCCTGGGGTTCGTCTATCATGGTACTCGCTCAGGGACCCCAAATCAATGAGTAATAGTCCATGGCACAAGCCAGAATTGGCCAAAACTACGAGTGTGCATGACCGACACATAAACGCACCCCGGTGTTCGTCAATCCTGGAAATCACTCCGGCACCCCAAAACTGAGAAAGAGTCCAAGAAATGTTCTAGAATCGGCTGAAACTGCGATTGTTGATGACCAACATGTAAGCGCATCCCGGGGATCAACAACCATGGAAATCGCTTTTTGACCCAAAAAATGGTGAGTAATAGTCCACGAAACGGGCCAGAATCGACAAAAACCGCGAGTGTTGATGACCGACACATAAACGCACCCCAGGGTTCGTCAATCGTGGAAATCACTCCGGGACCCCGAAACAGTGAGTAATAGTCCATGAAACGGGCCAGAATCGGCCAAAACCGCGATTGTTGACGACCGAGACGTAAGCGCATCTTGGGGTTCAACAACCATGGAAATCGCTTTGGACCCCAAAACGGGGAGTAATAGTCCATGAAAGAGCCCAGAATCGGACAAACCTTGGATTATTGATGAACAATAAATAAACTCACCCCCGGGGTTCGTCAATCATGGTAGTCACTCAGGGACCCCAAATCAATGAGTAGTAGTCCATGAAAAGGGCCAGAATCGGCCAAAACTGTGAGTGTTGATGACCGACACGTAAATGCACCCCAGGGTTCGTCAATCATGGAAATCACTTCGGGACCCCGAAACGGTGAGTAACAGTCCACGAAACGGGCCAAAATCGGCCAAATTTGCAATTTATGATGATCGACACGTAAGCGCACCCTGGGTTCAACAATCGTGGAAATTGCTTCGGCACCCCAAAACGGTGAGTAATAGCCCGTGAAACAGGGCAGAATCGGCCAAAACTGCAATTGTTGATGACCGACACGTAAGCGCACATTGGGGTTCAACAACGATGGAAATCGCTTCGGGACCCCAAAACGGTGAGTAATAGTCTACGAAACGGGTCAGAATTGACAAAAATCGCGAGTGTTGATGACCGACACGTAAGCGCACCTTGGGGTTCAACAACGATGGAAATCACTTTGGGACCCCAAAACGGTGAGTAATATTCATCGAAATGGGTCAGAGTCGACAAAAACCGCGAGTGTTGATGATCGACACATAAGCGCAACTTGGGGTTCAACAATTATGGAAATTTATTTGAGACCATAAAACGGTGAGTAATAGTCCATGAAACGAGTCAGAATCGAGAAAAACTGCGTGCGTTGATGACTGACACTCTAGGGTTCGTCAATCGTGGAAATCACTCCGGGACCCCAAAATAGTGAGTAATAGTCCACGAAACGGGCAAGAATCGGCGAAAACTATGAGTGTTGATGATCGACATGTAAGCGCACCTTGGGGTTCCACAACTATGGAAATCGCTTCGAGGCCCCAAAACATTGAGTAATAGTCCATGAAACGGGTCAGAATTGGCCAAAACTGTGATTGTTGACGATAGACACATAAACACTCCCTGGGATCGTCAATCATGGTAATCGCTCTGGACCCCAAAACGGTGAGTAATATTCCACAAAACGGGTCAGAATCGGCCAATATTGCGATTGTCGATGACTGACACGAAAGCGCACCTTGGGGTTCAACAATTGTGGAAATCGCTTCGGGACCCCAAAACGGTGAGTAGTATTCCACGAAACGGGTCAGAATCGACAAAAACCGCGAGTGTTGACGACTGACATGTAAGGGTACCTTGGGGTTCAATAAACATGGAAATCGCTTTGGACCGCAAAATGGGGAGTAATAGTCCATGAAAGAGCCCACAATCGGACAAACCTTGGATTATTGATGAACGATACATAAACGCACCCCTGGGGTTCGTCTATCATGGTAGTCGCTCAGGGACCCCAAATCAATGAGTAATAGTCCATGGCACAGGCCAGAATTGGCCAAAACTACGAGTGTGCATGACCGACACATAAACGCACCCCGGTGTTCATCAATCGTGGAAATCACTCCGGGACCCCAAAACTGAGAAAGAGTCCAAGAAATGGTCCAGAATCGGCTGAAACTGCGATTGTTGATGACCAACACGTAAGCGCATCCCGGGATCAACAACCATGGAAATCGCTTTTTGACCCAAAAAATGGTGAGTAATAGTCCACGAAACGGGCCAGAATCGACAAAAACCGCGAGTGTTGATGACCGACACATAAACGCACCCCAGGGTTCGTCAATCGTGGAAATCACTCCGGGACCCCAAAATAGTGAGTAATAGTCCACGAAACGGGCAAGAATCGGCGAAAACTATGAGTGTTGATGATCGACATGTAAGCGCACCTTGGGGTTCCACAACTATGGAAATCGCTTCGAGGCCCCAAAACATTGAGTAATAGTCCATGAAACGGGTCAGAATTGGCCAAAACTGTGATTGTTGACGATAGACACATAAACACTCCCTGGGATCGTCAATCATGGTAATTGCTCTGGACCCCAAAACGGTGAGTAATATTCCACAAAACGGGTCAGAATCGGCCAATATTGCGATTGTCGATGACTGACACGAAAGCGCACCTTGGGGTTCAACAATTGTGGAAATCGCTTCGGGACCCCAAAACAGTGAGTAGTATTCCACGAAACGGGTCAGAATCGACAAAAACCGCGAGTGTTGACGACTAACATGTAAGGGTACCTTGGGGTTCAATAAACATGGAAATCGCTTTGGACCGCAAAATGGGGAGTAATAGTCCATGAAAGAGCCCACAATCGGACAAACCTTGGATTATTGATGAACGATACATAAACGCACCCCTGGGGTTCGTCTATCATGGTAGTCGCTCAGGGACCCCAAATCAATGAGTAATAGTCCATGGAACATGCCAGAATTGGCCAAAACTACGAGTGTGCATGACCGACACATAAACGTACCCCGGTGTTCGTCAATCGTGGAAATCACTCCGGGACCCCAAAACTGAGAAAGAGTCCAAGAAATGGTCCAGAATCGGCTGAAACTGCGATTGTTGATGACCAACACGTAAGCGCATCCCGGGGATCAACAACCATGGAAATCACTTTTTGACCCAAAAAATGGTGAGTAATAGTCCACGAAACGGGCCAGAATCGACAAAAACCGCGAGTATTGATGACCGACACATAAACGCACCCCAGGGTTCGTCAATCGTGGAAATCACTCCGGGACCCCGAAACAGTGAGTAATAGTCCATGAAACGGGCCAGAATTGGCCAAAACCGCGATTGTTGACGACCGAGACGTAAGCGCATGTTGGGGTTCAACAACCATGGAAATCACTTTGGACCCCAAAACGGGGAGTAATAGTCCATGAAAGAGCCCAGAATCGGACAAACCTTGGATTATTGATGAACAATAAATAAACTCACCCCCGGGGTTCGTCAATCATGGTAGTCACTCAGGGACCCCAAATCAATGAGTAATAGTCCATGAAACGGGCCAGAATCGGCCAAAACTGCGAGTGTTGATGACCGACACGTAAATGCACCCCAGGGTTCGTCAATCATGGAAATCACTTCGGCACCCCGAAACGGTGAGTAACAGTCCATGAAACGGGCCAAAATCGGCCAAATTTGCAATTTATGATGATCGACACGTAAGCGCACCCTGGGTTCAACAATCGTGGAAATTGCTTCGGCACCCCAAAACGGTGAGTAATAGCCCATGAAACAGGGCAGAATCGGCCAAAACTGCAATTGTTGATGACCGACACGTAAGCGCACATTGGGGTTCAACAACGATGGAAATCGCTTCGGGACCCCAAAACGGTGAGTAATAGTCTACGAAGCGGGTCAGAATTAACAAAAATCGCGAGTGTTGATGACCGATACGTAAGCGCACCTTGGGGTTCAACAACGATGGAAATCACTTTGGGACCCCAAAACGGTGAGTAATAGTCATCGAAATGGGTCAGAGTCGACAAAAACCGCGAGTGTTGATGATCGACACATAAGCGCAACTTGGGGTTCAACAATTATGGAAATTGATTTGAGACCATAAAACGGTGAGTAATAGTCCATGAAACGAGTCAGAATCGAGAAAAACCGCGTGCGTTGATGACTGACACTCTAGGGTTCGTCAATCGTGGAAATCACTCCGCGACCCCAAAATAGTGAGTAATAGTCCACGAAACGGGCAAGAATCGGCGAAAACTATGAGTGTTGGTGATCGACATGTAAGCGCACCTTGGGGTTCCACAACTATGGAAATCGCTTCGAGGCCCCAAAACATTGAGTAATAGTCCATGAAACGGGTCAGAATTGGCCAAAACTGTGATTGTTGACGATAGACACATAAACACTCCCTGGGATCGTCAATCATGGCAATCGCTCTGGACCCCAAAACGGTGAGTAATATTCCACAAAACGGGTCAAAATCGGCCAATATTGCGATTGTCGATGACTGACACGAAAGCGCACCTTGGGGTTCAACAATTGTGGAAATCGCTTCGGGACCCCAAAACGGTGAGTAGTATTCCACGAAACGGGTCAGAATCGACAAAAACCGCGAGTGTTGACGACTGACATGTAAGGGTACCTTGGGGTTCAATAAACATGGAAATCGCTTTGGACCGCAAAATGGGGAGTAATAGTCCATGAAAGAGCCCACAATCTGACAAACCTTGGATTATTGATGAACGATTCATAAACGCACCCCTGGGGTTCGTCTATCATGGTAGTCGCTCAGGGACCCCAAATCAATGAGTAATAGTCCATGGAACATGCAGAATTGGCCAAAACTACGAGTGTGCATGACCGACACATAAACGCACCCCGGTGTTCGTCAATCGTGGAAATCACTCCGGGACCCCAAAACTGAGAAACAGTCCAAGAAATGGTCCAGAATTGGCTGAAACTGCGATTGTTGATGACCAACACGTAAGCGTATCCCGGGGATCAACAACCATGGAAATCGCTTTTTGACCCAAAAATGGTGAGTAATAGTCCACGAAACGGACCAGAATCGACAAAAACCGCGAGCGTTGATGGCCGACACGTAAACGCACCCCAGGGTTCGGGACCCCGAAACAGTGTGTAATAGTCCATGAAATGGGCCAGAATCAGCCAAAACCGCGATTGTTGACGACCGACACGTATGCGCATCTTGGGGTTCAACAACCATGGAAATCGCTTTGGACCCCAAAACAGGGAGTAATAGTCCATGAAAGAGCCCAGAATCGGACAAACCTTGGATTATTGATGAACGATGAATATATGCACCCCCGGGGTTCGTCAATCGTGGTAGTCGCTCAGGGACCCCAAATCAATGAGTAATAGTCCACGAAACGGGTCAGAATTGGCCAAAACTGTGATTGTTGACGACAGACACATAAACACACCCCGGGGATTGTCAATCATGGAAATCGCTCTCGGACCCCGAAACGGTGTGTAATAGTCCATGAAACAGGCCAGAATCGGCCAAAATTGCGATTGTTGATGACTGACATGAAAGCGCACCCCGGGGTTCAACAATCGCGGAAATCGCTTCGGGACCCAAAAAGGTGAGTTGTAAGTCCACGAAACGGGTCAGAATCGACAACAATCGTGAATGTTTACGACCCACACATAAGCGCACCTTGGGGTTCAACAACCATGGAAATCGCTTTGGACCCCAAAACGGGGAGTAATAGTCCATGAAAGAGCCTAGAATCAAATAAACATTGGATTATTGAGGAACGATACATAAATGCACCCCTGGGTTTTGTCAATCATGGTAGTCGCTCAGGGACCCCAAATCAATGAGTAATAGTATATGAAACGGGCCAGAATCGGCAAAACTGCGAGTGTTCATGACCGACACACAAACGCACCCCGGTGTTCGTCAATCGTGGAAATCACTCCGGGACCCCAAAACTGAGTAATAGTCCAAGAAATGGTCCAGAACCGGCCGAAACTGCGATTGTTGATGATCGACATGTAAGCGCATCCCGGGGTTCAACAACCATGGAAATCGCTTTGGGACCCTAAAATGGTGAGTAATAGTCCACGAAACGGGCCAGAATCGACAAAAACCGCGAGTGTTGATGACCGACACGTAAACGCACCCCAGGGTTCGTTAATCATGGAAATCACTGCGGGACCCCGAAACAATGAGCAATAGTCCATGAAACGGGCCAGAATTGGTCAGATTTGTGAGTGTTGACGACGGACACGTAAACGCACCACGGGGATCGTCAGTTGTGGAAAACGCTCTGGGATCCCAAACGGTGAGTAATAGTACACAAAACGGACCATAATCTGCCAAAATTGTGAGTGTTGATGACCGACACGTAAAAGCACCCTTGGGTTCGCCAATCGTGGAAATCACTTCGGGACCCCAAAACAGTGAGTAATAGTCCACGAAACGGGCCAGCATTGGCCAAAATTGCAATCGTTGATGACCGACATGTAAGCGCACCCCGGGATTGAACAACCATGGAAATCGCTTTGGGCCCTAAAACGGTGAGTAATAGTCCATGAAACGAGTCAGAATCGAAAAAACTCACGAGTGTTGATGATTGACACCCCGGGGTTCGTCAATCATGGAAATCACTACGGGACCCCAAAATAGTGAGTAATAGTCCATGAAGCGGGCCAGAATCGGCCAAAATTATGAGTGTTGATGATCGACACGTAGGCACACCTTGGGGTTCAACAACTATGGAAATCACTTTGAGACCCCAAAATGGTGAGTAATAGTCCATGAAACGGGTCAGAATTGGCCAAAACTATGATTGTTGACGACAGACACATAAACGCACCCGGTGGATCGTCAATCCTGGAAATCGCTCTGGGACCCCGAAACAGTGTGTAATAGTCCACGAAACGGGCCAAAATCGGCCAAAATTGCGTTTGTTGATGACTGACACGAAAGCGCACCCCGGGGTTCAACAATCGTGGAAATCGCTCCGGGACCCAAAAAGGTGAGTTATAAGTCCACGAAACGGGTCATAATCGACAAAAATCGTGAATGTTGATGTCCCACATGTAAGCGCACCTTGGGGTTCAACAACCATGGAAATCGCTTTGGACCCCAAAACGGGGAGTAATAGTCCATGAAAGAGCCTAAAATCAGACAAACATTGGATTATTGATGAACGATACATAAATGCACCCCCGGGTTTTCGTCAATCATGCTAGTCGCTCAGGGACCCCAAATCAGTGAGTAATAGTTCATGACCGACACATAAACGCACCCCAGTGTTCGTCAATCGTGGAAATCACTTCGGGACCCCAAAACTGAGTAATAGTCCAAGAAATGGACCAGAATCGGCCGAAACTGAGATTGTTGATGACCGACACGTAAGCGCATCACGGGGTTTAACAATCCTGGAAATCACTTTGGGACCCTAAAATGGTGAGTAATAGTCCACGAAACGGGCCAGAATCGACAAAAACCGCGAGTGTTGATGACCGACACGTAAACGCACACATGGTTCGTCAATAATGGAATTCAGTCCGGGACCTCGAAACAATGAGTAAAAGTTCATGAAACGGGCCAGAATCGGCCAAAACCGCGACTGTTAACGACCGACACGTAGGCGGACCTTTGGGTTCAACAACCATGGAAATCGGTTTGGACCCCAAAATGGGGAGTAATAGTCCCTGAACGAGCCCAGAATCGGGCAAACGTTGGATTATTGATGTACATAAACACACCCCAGGGTTCGTCA
The DNA here is from genome assembly GCF_018294505.1 of Triticum aestivum. Classification (NCBI taxonomy): domain Eukaryota; kingdom Viridiplantae; phylum Streptophyta; class Magnoliopsida; order Poales; family Poaceae; genus Triticum; species Triticum aestivum. The sequence continues at coordinate 2,725,901 of NC_057801.1, forward strand.
ATCATGGTAGTCGCTCAGGGACCCCAAATCAATGAGTAATAGTCCATGAAACGGGGCAGAATCGGCCAAAACTGCGAGTGTTGATGACCGGCACATAAACACACCCCTGTGTTCGTCAATTGTGGAAATCACTCCGGGACCCCAAAACTGAGTAATAGTCCACGAAACGGGCCAGAATCGACAAAAACTGCGAGTGTTGATGACCGACACGTAAACGCACCCCAGGGTTCGCCAATCGTGGAAATCACTCCGGGACCCCGAAACAGTGAGTAATAGTCCATGAAATGGGCCAGAATCGGCTAAAACCACGATTGTTGACGACCGACACGTATGCACATCGTGGGGTTCAACAACCATGGAAATCGCTTTGGACCCCAAAACGGGGAGTAATAGTCCATGAAAGAGCCCAGAATCGGACAAACCTTGGATTATTGATGAACAATAAATAAACTCACCCCCGGGGTTCTTAAATCATGGTAGTCACTCAAGGACCCCAAATCAATGAGTAATAGTCCATGAAACGGGCCAGAATCGGCCAAAACTGCGAGTGTTGATGACCGACACGTAAATGCACCCCAGGGTTCGTCAATCATGGAAATCACTTCGGGACCCCGAAACGGTGAGTAACAGTCCACGAAACGGGTCAGAATCGGCCAAATTTGCAATTTATGATGACCGACACGTAAGCGCACCATGGGTTCAACAATCGTGGAAATTGCTTCGGCACCCCAAAACGGTGAGTAATAGCCCATGAAACAGGGAAGAATCGGCCAAAACTGCAATTGTTGATGACCGACACGTAAGCGCACATTGGGGTTCAACAACGATGGAAATCGCTTCGGGACCCCAAAACGGTGAGTAATAGTCTACAAAACGGGTCAGAATTGACAAAAATCGCGAGTGTTGATGACCGACACGTAAGTGCACCTTGGGGTTCAACAACGATGGAAATCACTTTGGGACCCCAAAATGGTGAGTAATAGTCATCGAAATGGGTCAGAGTCGACAAAAACCGCGAGTGTTGATGATCGACACATAAGCGCAACTTGGGGTTCAACAATTATGGAAATTGATTTGAGACCATAAAACGGTGAGTAATAGTCCATGAAACGAGTCAGAATCGAGAAAAACCGCGTGCGTTGATGACTGACACTCCAGGGTTCGTCAATCATGGAAGTCACTTCGGGACCCCGAAACAGTGAGTAACAGTCCACGAAACGGGCCAGAATCGGCCAAAGTTGCAATTTATGATGACCGACACGTAAGCGCACCCTGGGTTCAACAATAGTGGAAATTGCTTCGGGACCCCAAAACGGTGAGTAATAGCCCATGAAACAGGGCAGAATCGGCCAAAACTGCAATTGTTGATAACCGACAGGTAAGCGCACATTGGGGTTCAACAACGATGGAAATCGCTTCGGGACCCCAGAACGGTGAGTAATAGTCTACGAAACGGGTCAGAATTGACAAAAATCACAAGTGTTGATGACCGACATGTAAGCGCACCTTGGGTTCAACAACCATGGAAATCACTTAGGGACCCCAAAACGGTGAGTAATAGTCATCGAAATGGGTCAGAGTCGACAAAAACCGCGAGTGTTGATGATCGACACATAAGCGCAACTTGGGGTTCAACAATTATGGAAATTGATTTGAGACCATAAAACGGTGAGTAATAGTCCAAGAAACGAGTCAGAATCGAGAAAAACCGCGTGCATTGATGACTGACACTCTAGGGTTCGTCAATCGTGGAAATCACTCCGGGACCCCAAAATAGTGAGTAATAGTCCACGAAACGGGCAATAATCGGCGAAAACTATGAGTGTTGATTATCGACATGTAAGCGCACCTTGGGGTTCCACAACTATGGAAATCGCTTCGAGGCCCCAAAACATTGAGTAATAGTCCACGAAACGGGTCAGAATTGGCCAAAACTATGATTGTTGACGATAGACACATAAACACTCCCTAGGGATCGTCAATCATGGCAATCGCTCTGGACCCCAAAACGGAGAGTAATATTCCACAAAACGGGTCAGAATCGCCAATATTGCGATTGTCGATGACTGACACGAAAGCGCACCTTGGGGTTCAACAATTGTGGAAATCGCTTCGGGCCCCCAAAACGGTGAGTAGTATTCCACGAAACGGGTCAGAATCGACAAAAACCGCGAGTGTTGACGACTGACATGTAAGCGTACCTTGGGGTTCAACAAACATGAAAATCGCTTTGGACCGCAAAATGGGGAGTAGTAGTCCATGAAAGAGCCCACAATCGGACAAACCTTGGATTATTGATGAACGATACATAACGCACCCCTGGGGTTCGTCAATCATGGTAGTCGCTCAGGGACCCCAAATCAATGAGTAATAGTCCATGAAACGGACCAGAATTGGCCAAAACTGCGAGTGTTCATGACTGACACATAAACGCACCCCGGTGTTCGTCAATCATGGAAATCACTCCGGGACCCCAAAACTGAGAAATAGTCCAAGAAATGGTCCAGAATCGGTTGAAACTGCGATTGTTGATGACCAACACATAAGCGCATCCCGGGGATCAACAACCATGGAAATCGCTTTTTGACCCAAAAATGGTGAGTAATAGTCCACGAAACGGGCCAGAATCGACAAAAACCGCGAGTGTTGATGACCGACACGTAAACGCACCCCAGGGTTCGCCAATCATGGAAATCACTCCGGGACCCCGAAACAGTGAGTAATAGTCCATGAAATGGGCCAGAATCGGCCAAAACCACGATTCTTGACGACCGACACGTATGCACATCTTCGGGTTCAACAACCATGGAAATCGCTTTGGACCCCAAAACGGTGAGTAATAGTCCATGAAAGAGCCCAGAATCGGACAAACCTTGGATTATTGATGAACAATAAATAAACTCACCCTCGGGGTTCGTCAATCATGGTAGTCACTCAGGGACCCCAAATCAATGAGTAATAGTCCATGAAACGGGCCAGAATCGGCCAAAACTGCAAGTGTTGATGACCGACACGTAAATGCACCCCAGGGTTCGTAAATCATGGAAATCACTTCGGGACCCCGAAACGGTGAGTACCAGTCCACGAAACGGGCCAGAATCGGCCAAAGTTGCAATTTATGATGACCGACACGTAAGCGCACCCTGGGTTCAACAATCGTGGAAATTGCTTCGGGACCCCAAAACGGTGAGTAATAGCCCATGAAACAGGGCAGAATCGGCCAAAACTGCAATTGTTGATAACCGACACGTAAGCGCACATTGGGGTTCAACAAAGATGGAAATCGCTTCGGGACCCTAGAACGGTGAGTAATAGTCTACGAAACGGGTCAGAATTGACAAAAATCACGAGTGTTGATGACCGACATGTAAGCGCACCTTGGGTTCAACAACCATGGAAATCACTTAGGGACCCCAAAACGGTGAGTAATAGTCATCGAAATGGGTCAGAGTCGACAAAAACCGCGAGTGTTGATGATCGACACATAAGCGCAACTTGGGGTTCAACAATTACGGAAATTGATTTGAGACCATAAAACGGTGAGTAATAGTCCAAGAAACGAGTCAGAATCGAGAAAAACCGCGAGCGTTGATGACTGACACTCTAGGGTTCGTCAATCGTGGAAATCACACCGGGACCCCAAAATAGTGAGTAATAGTCCACGAAACGGGCAATAATCGGCGAAAACTATGAGTGTTGATTATCGACATGTAAGTGCACCTTGGGGTTCCACAACTATGGAAATCACTTCGAGGCCCCAAAACATTGAGTAATGGTCCATGAAACGGGTCAGAATTGGCCAAAACTATGATTGTTGACGATAGACACATAAACACTCCCTAGGGATCGTCAATCATGGCAATCGCTCTGGACCCCAAAACGGTGAGTAATATTCCACAAAACGGGTCAGAATCGCCAATATTGCGATTGTCGATGACTGACACGAAAGCGCACCTTGGGGTTGAACAATTGTGGAAATCGCTTCGGGACCCCAAAACGGTGAGTAGTATTCCACGAAACGGGTCAGAATCGACAAAAACCGCGAGTGTTGACGACTGACATGTAAGCGTACCTTGGGGTTCAACAAACATGAAAATCGCTTTGGACCGCAAAATGGGGAATAGTAGTCCATGAAAGAGCCCACAATCGGACAAACGTTGGATTATTGATGAACGATACATAAACGCACCCCCGGGGTTCGTCAATCATGGTAGTCACTCAGGGACCCCAAATCAATGAGTAATAGTCCATGAACCGGGCCAGAATTGGCCTAAACTGCGAGTGTTCATGACTGACACATAAACGCACCCCGGTGTTCGTCAATCATGGAAATCACTCCGGGACCCCAAAACTGAGAAACAGTCCAAGAAATGGTCCAGAATCAGTTGAAACTGCGATTGTTGATGACCAACACGTAAGCGCATCCCGGGGATCAACAACCATGGAAATCGCTTTTTGACCCAAAAATGGTGAGTAATAGTCCACGAAACGGGCCAGAATCGACAAAAACCGCGAGTGTTGATGACCGACACGTAAACGCACCCCAGGGTTCGCCAATCGTGGAAATCACTCCGGGACCCCGAAACAGTGAGTAATAGTCCATGAAATGGGCCAGAATCGGCCAAAACCACGATTGTTGACGACCGACACGTATGCACATCTTGGGGTTCAACAACCATGGAAATCGCTTTGGACCCCAAAACGGGGAGTAATAGTCCATGAAAGAGCCCAGAATCGGACAAACCTTGGATTATTGATGAACAATAAATAAACTCACCCCCGGGGTTCGTCAATCATGGTAGTCACTCAGGGACCCCAAAGCAATGAGTAATAGTCCATGAAACGGGCCAGAGTCGGCCAAAACTGCAAGTGTTGATGACCAACACGTAAATGCACCCCAGGGTTCGTCAATCATGGAAATCACTTCGGGACCCCGAAACGGTGAGTACCAGTCCACGAAACGGGTCAGAATTGGCCAAAACAGTGATTGTTGACGACAGACACATAAACGCACCCCGGGGATTGTCAATCATGGAAATCGCTCTCGGACCCCGAAACGGTGTGTAATAGTCCATGAAACGGGCCAGAATCGGCCAAAAATGCGATTGTTGATGACTGACATGAAAGCGCACCCCGGGGTTCAACAATCGCGGAAATCGCTTCGAGACCCAAAAAGGTGAGTTGTAAGTCCACGAAACGGGTCAGAATCGACAACAATCGTGAATGTTTACGACCCACACATAAGCGCACGTTGGGGTTCAACAAACATGGAAATCGCTTTGGACCCCAAAACGGGGAGTAATAGTCCATGAAAGAGCCTAGAATCAAATAAACATTGGATTATTGAGGAACGATACATAAATGCACCCCTGGGTTTTGTCAATCATGGTAGTCGCTCAGGGACCCCAAATCAATGAGTAATAGTATATGAAACGGGCCAGAATCGGCAAAACTGCGAGTGTTCATGACCGACACACAAACGCACCCCGGTGTTCGTCAATCGTGGAAATCACTCCGGGACCCCAAAACTGAGTAATAGTCCAAGAAATGGTCCAGAATCGGCCGAAACTGCGATTGTTGATGATCGACATGTAAGTGCATCCCGGGGTTCAACAACCATGGAAATCGCTTTGGGACCCTAAAATGGTGAGTAATAGTCCACGAAACGGGCCAGAATCGACAAAAACCGCGAGTGTTGATGACCGACACGTAAACGCACCCCAGGGTTCGTTAATCATGGAAATCACTCCGGGACCCCGAAACAATGAGCAATAGTCCATGAAACGGGCCAGAATTGGTCAGATTTGTGAGTGTTGACGACGGACACGTAAACGCACCACGGGGATCGTCAGTTGTGGAAAACGCTCTGGGATCCCAAACGGTGAGTAATAGTACACAAAACGGACCATAATCTGCCAAAATTGTGAGTGTTGATGACCGACACGTAAAAGCACCCTTGGGTTCGCCAATCGTGGAAATCACTTCGGGACCCCAAAACAGTGAGTAATAGTCCACGAAACGGGCCAGCATTGGCCAAAATTGCAATCGTTTATGACCGACATGTAAGCGCACCCCGGGATTGAACAACCATGGAAATCGCTTTGGGCCCTAAAACGGTGAGTAATAGTCCATGAAACGAGTCAGAATCGAAAAAACCCACGAGTGTTGATGATTGACACCCCGGGGTTCGTCAATCATGGAAATCACTACGGGACCCCAAAATAGTGAGTAATAGTCCATGAAGCGGGCCAGAATCGGCCAAAATTATGAGTGTTGATGATCGACACGTAGGCACACCTTGGGGTTCAACAACTATGGAAATCACTTTGAGACCCCAAAACGGTGAGTAATAGTCCATGAAACGGGTCAGAATTGGCCAAAACTATGATTGTTGACGACAGACACATAAACGCACCCCGTGGATCGTCAATCCTGGAAATCGCTCTGGGACCCCGAAACAGTGTGTAATAGTCCACGAAACGGGCCAAAATCGGCCAAAATTGCGTTTGTTGATGACTGACACGAAAGCGCACCCCGGGGTTCAACAATCGTGGAAATCGCTCCGGGACCCAAAAAGGTGAGTTATAAGTCCACGAAACGGGTCATAATCGACAAAAATCGTGAATGTTGATGTCCCACATGTAAGCGCACCTTGGGGTTCAACAACCATGGAAATCGCTTTGGACCCCAAAACGGGGAGTAATAGTCCATGAAAGAGCCTAAAATCAGACAAACATTGGATTATTGATGAACGATACATAAATGCACCCCCGGGTTTTCGTCAATCATGCTAGTCGCTCAGGGACCCCAAATCAGTGAGTAATAGTCCATGAAATGGGCCAAAATCGGCCAAAACTGCGAGTGTTCATGACCGACACATAAACGCACCCCAGTGTTCGTCAATCGTGGAAATCACTTCGGGACCCCAAAACTGAGTAATAGTCCAAGAAATGGACCAGAATCGGCCGAAACTGAGATTGTTGATGACCGACACGTAAGCGCATCACGGGGTTTAACAATCCTGGAAATCGCTTTGGGACCCTAAAATGGTGAGTAATAGTCCACGAAACGGGCCAGAATCGACAAAAACCGCGAGTGTTGATGACCGACACGTAAACACACACATGGTTTGTCAATAATGGAATTCAGTCCGGGACCTCGAAACAATGAGTAAAAGTTCATGAAACGGGCCAGAATCGGCCAAAACCGCGACTGTTAACGACCGACACGTAGGCGGACCTTTGGGTTCAACAACCATGGAAATCGGTTTGGACCCCAAAATGGGGAGTAATAGTCCCTGAAAGAGCCCAGAATCGGGCAAACGTTGGATTATTGATGTACATAAACACACCCCAGGGTTCGTCAATCATGGTAGTCGCTCAGGGACCCCAAATCAATGAGTAATAGTCCATGAAACGGGGCATAAACACACCCCTGTGTTCGTCAATTGTGGAAATCACTCCGGGACCCCAAAACTGAGTAATAGTCCACGAAACGGGCCAGAATCGACAAAAACCGCGAGTGTTGATGACCGACACGTAAACGCACCCCAGGGTTCGCCAATCGTGGAAATCACTCCGGGACCCCAAAACAGTGAGTAATAGTCCATGAAATGGGCCAGAATCGGCTAAAACCACGATTGTTGACGACCGACACGTATGCACATCGTGGGGTTCAACAACCATGGACATCGCTTTGGACCCCAAAACGGGGAGTAATAGTCCATGAAAGAGCCCAGAATCGGACAAACCTTGGATTATTGATGAACAATAAATAAACTCACCCCTGGGGTTCTTCAATCAT
>NC_057801.1:2734436-2744762 GCF_018294505.1 Triticum aestivum
TGTTGATGACCGACACGTAAATGCACCCCAGGGTTCGTCAATCATGGAAGTCACTTCGGGACCCCGAAACAGTGAGTAACAGTCCACGAAACGGGCCAGAATCGTCCAAAGTTGCAATTTATGATGACCGACACGTAAGCGCACCCTGGGTTCAACAATAGTGGAAATTGCTTCGGGACCCCAAAACGGTGTGTAATAGCCCATGAAACAGGGCAGAATCGGCCAACACTGCAATTGTTGATAACCGACACGTAAGCGCACATTGGGGTTCAACAACGATGGAAATCGCTTCGGGACCCCAGAACGGTGAGTAATAGTCTACGAAACGGGTCAGAATTGACAAAAATCACAAGTGTTGATGACCGACATGTAAGCGCACCTTGGGTTCAACAACCATGGAAATCACTTAGGGACCCCAAAACGGTGAGTAATAGTCATCGAAATGGGTCAGAGTCGACAAAAACCGCGAGTGTTGATTATCGACACATAAGCGCAACTTGGGGTTCAACAATTATGGAAATTGATTTGAGACCATAAAACGGTGAGTAATAGTCCAAGAAACGAGTCAGAATCGAGAAAAACCGCGTGCATTGATGACTGACACTCTAGGGTTCGTCAATCGTGGAAATCACTCCGGGACCCCAAAATAGTGAGTAATAGTCCACGAAACGGGCAATAATCGGCGAAAACTATGAGTGTTGATTATCGACATGTAAGCGCACCTTGGGGTTCCACAACTATGGAAATCGCTTCGAGGCCCCAAAACATTGAGTAATAGTCCATGAAACGGGTCAGAATTGGCCAAAACTATGATTGTTGACGATAGACACATAAACACTCCCTAGGGATCGTCAGTCATGGCAATCGCTCTGGACCCCAAAACGGTGAGTAATATTCCACAAAACGGGTCAGAATCGCCAATATTGCGATTGTCGATGACTGACACGAAAGCGCACCTTGGGGTTCAACAATTGTGGAAATCGCTTCGGGACCCCAAAACGGTGAGTAGTATTCCACGAAACGGGTCAGAATCGACAAAAACCGCGAGTGTTGACGACTGACATGTAAGCGTACCTTGGGGTTCAACAAACATGAAAATCGCTTTGGACCGCAAAATGGGGAGTAGTAGTCCATGAAAGAGCCCACAATCGGACAAACCTTGGATTATTGATGAACGATACATAACGCAACCCTGGGGTTCGTCAATCATGGTAGTCGCTCAGGGACCCCAAATCAATGAGTAATAGTCCATGAAACGGGCCAGAATTGGCCAAAACTGCGAGTGTTCATGACTGACACATAAACGCACCCCGGTGTTCGTCAATCATGGAAATCACTCCGGGACCCCAAAACTGAGAAATAGTCCAAGAAATGGTCCAGAATCGGTTGAAACTGCGATTGTTGATGACCAACATGTAAGCGCATCCCGGGGATCAACAACCACGGAAATCGCTTTTTGACCCAAAAATGGTGAGTAATAGTCCACGAAACGGGCCAGAATCGACAAAAACCGCGAGTGTTGATGACCGACACGTAAACGCACCCCAGGGTTCGCCAATCATGGAAATCACTCTGGGACCCCGAAAAAGTGAGTAATAGTCCATGAAATGGGCCAGAATCGGCCAAAACCACGATTGTTGACGACCGACACGTATGCACATCTTGGGGTTCAACAAGCATGGAAATCGCTTTGGACCCCAAAACGGGGAGTAATAGTCCATGAAAGAGCCCAGAATCGGACAAACCTTGGATTATTGATGAACAATAAATAAACTCACCCTCGGGGTTTGGTAGTCACTCAGGGACCCCAAATCAATGAGTAATAGTCCATGAAACGGGCCAGAATCGGCCAAAACTTCAAGTGTTGATGACCGACACGTAAATGCACCCCAGGGTTCGTCAATCATGGAAATCACTTCGGGACCCCGGAACGGTGAGTACCAGTCCACGAAACGGGCCAGAATCGGCCAAAGTTGCAATTTATGATGACCGACACGTAAGCGCACCCTGGGTTCAACAATCGTGGAAATTGCTTCGGGACCCCAAAACGGTGAGTAATAGCCCATGAAACAGGGCAGAATCGGCCAAAACTGCAATTGTTGATAACCGACACGTAAGCGCACATTGGGGTTCAACAACGATGGAAATCGCTTCGGGACCCCAGAACGGTGAGTAATAGTCTACGAAACTGGTCAGAATTGACAAAAATCACGAGTGTTGATGACCGACGTGTAAGCGCACCTTGGGTTCAACAACCATGGAAATCACTTAGGGACCCCAAAACGGTGAGTAATAGTCATCGAAATGGGTCAGAGTCAAAAAAACCCGCGAGTGTTGATGATCGACACATAAGCGCAACTTGGGGTTCAACAATTATGGAAATTGATTTGAGACCATAAAACGGTGAGTAATAGTCCAAGAAAGAGTCAGAATCGAGAAAAACCGCGTGCGTTGATGACTGACACTCTAGGGTTCGTCAATCGTGGAAATCACACCGGGACCCCAAAATAGTGAGTAATAGTCCACGAAACGGGCAATAATCGGCGAAAACTATGAGTGTTGATTATCGACATGTAAGCGCACCTTGGGGTTCCACAACTATGGAAATCGCTTCGAGGCCCCAAAACATTGAGTAATAGTCCATGAAACGGGTCAGAATTGGCCAAAACTGTGATTGTTGACGATAGACACATAAACACTCCCTAGGGATCGTCAATCATGGCAATCGCTCTGGACCCTAAAACGGTGAGTAATATTCCACAAAACGGGTCAGAATCGCCAATATTGTGATTGTCGATGACTGCCACGAAAGCGCACCTTGGGGTTCAACAATTGTGGAAATCGCTTCGGGACCCCAAAACGGTGAGTAGTATTCCACGAAACGGGTCAGAATCGACAAAAACCGCGAGTGTTAATGACTGACATGTAAGCATACCTTGGGGTTCAACAAACATGAAAATCGCTTTGGACCGCAAAATGGGGAGTAATAGTCCTTGAAAGAGCCCACAATCGGACAAACCTTGGATTATTGATGAACGATACATAAACGCACCCCTGGGGTTCGTCAATCATGGTAGTCGCCCAGGGACCCCAAATCAATGAGTAATAGTCCATGAAACGGGCCAGAATTGGCCAAAACTGCGAGTGTTCATGACCGACACATAAACGCACCCCGGTGTTCGTCAATCATGGAAATCACTCCGGGACCCCAAAACTGGGAAACAGTCCAAGAAATGGTCCAGAATCGGCTGAAACTGCGATTGTTGATGACCAACACGTAAGCGCATCCCAGGGATCAACAACCATGGAAATCGCTTTTTGACCCAAAAATGGTGAGTAATAGTCCACGAAACGGGCCAGAATCGACAAAAACCGCGAGTGTTGATGACCGACACATAAACACACCCCAGGGTTCGTCAATCGTGGAAATCACTCCGGGACCCCGAAACAGTGAGTAATAGTCCATGAAATGGGCCAGAATCGGCCAAAACCGCGATTGTTGACGACCGAGACGTATGCGCATCTTGGGGTTCAACAACCATGGAAATCGCTTTGGACCCCAAAATGGGGAGTAATAGTCCATGAAAGAGCCCAGAATCGGACAAACCTTGGATTATTGATGAACAATAAATAAACTCACCCCCGGGGTTCGTCAATCATGGTAGTCACTCAGGGACCCCAAATCAATGAGTAATAGTCCATGAACCGGGCCAGAATTGGCCTAAACTACGAGTGTTCATGACTGACACATAAACGCACCCCGGTGTTCGTCAATCATGGAAATCACTCCGGGACCCCAAAACTGAGAAACAGTCCAAGAAATGGTCCAGAATCGGTTGAAACTGCGATTGTTGATGACCAACACGTAAGCGCATCCCGGGGATCAACAACCATGGAAATCGCTTTTTGACCCAAAAATGGTGAGTAATAGTCCACGAAATGGGCCAGAATCGACAAAAACCGCGAGTGTTGATGACCGACACGTAAACGCACCCCAGGGTTCGCCAATCGTGGAAATCACTCCGGGACCCCGAAACAGTGAGTAATAGTCCATGAAATGGGCCAGAATCGGCCAAAACCACGATTGTTGACGACCGACACGTATGCACATCTTGGGGTTCAACAACCATGGAAATCGCTTTGGACCCCAAAACGGGGAGTAATAGTCCATGAAAGAGCCCAGAATCGGACAAACCTTGGATTATTGATGAACAATAAATAAACTCACCCCCGGGGTTCGTCAATCATGGTAGTCACTCAGGGACCCCAAATCAATGAGTAATAGTCCATGAAACGGGCCAGACTCGGCCAAAACTGCAAGTGTTGATGACCGACACGTAAATGCACCCAGGGTTCGTCAATCATGGAAATCACTTCGGGACCCCGAAACGGTGAGTACCAGTCCACGAAACGGGCCAGAATCGGCCAAAGTTGCAATTTATGATGACCGACACGTAAGCGCACCCTGGGTTCAACAATCATGGAAATTGCTTCGGGACCCCAAAACGGTGAGTAATAGCCCATGAAACAGGGCAGAATCGGCCAAAACTGCAATTGTTGATAACCGACACGTAAGCGCACATTGGGGTTCAACAACGATAGAAATCGCTTCGGGACCCCAGAACGGTGAGTAATAGTGTACGAAACGGGTCAGAATTGACAAAAATCACGAGTGTTGATGACCGACATGTAAGCGCACCTTGGGTTCAACAACCATGGAAATCACTTAGGGACCCCAAAACGGTGAGTAATAGTCATCGAAATGGGTCAGAGTCGAAAAAACCCGCGAGTGTTGATGATCGACACATAAGCGCAACTTGGGGCTCAACAATTATGGAAATTGATTTGAGACCATAAAACGGTGAGTAATAGTCCAAGAAAGAGTCAGAATAGAGAAAAACCGCGTGCGTTGATGACTGACACTCTAGGGCCCGTCAATCGTGGAAATCACACCGGGACCCCAAAATAGTGAGTAATAGTCCACGAAACGGGCAATAATCGGCGAAAACTATGAGTGTTGATTATCGACATGTAAGCGCACCTTGGGGTTCCACAACTATGGAAATCGCTTCGAGGCCCCAAAACATTGAGTAATAGTCCATGAAACGGGTCAGAATTGCCCAAAACTGTGATTGTTGACGATAGACACATAAACACTCCCTAGGGATCGTCAATCATGGCAATCGCTCTGGACCCCAAAACGGTGAGTAATATTCCAACAAACGGGTCAGAATCGCCAATATTGCGATTGTCGATGACTGACATGAAAGCGCACCTTGGGGTTCAACAATTGTGGAAATCGCTTCGGGACCCCAAAACGGTGAGTAGTATTCCACGAAACGGGTCAGAATCGACAAAAACCGCAAGTGTTAACGACTGACATGTAAGCATACCTTGGGGTTCAACAAACATGAAAATCGCTTTGGACTGCAAAATGGGGAGTAATAGTCCTTGAAAGAGCCCACAATCGGACAAACCTTGGATTATTGATGAACGATACATAAACGCACCCCTGGGGTTCGTCAATCATGGTAGTCGCTCAGGGACCCCAAATCAATGAGTAATAGTCCCTGAAACGGGCCAGAATTGGCCAAAACTGCGAGTGTTCATGACCGACACATAAACGCACCCCGGTGTTCGTCAATCATGGAAATCACTCCGGGACCCCAAAACTGAGAAACAGTCCAAGAAATGGTCCAGAATCGGCTAAAACTGCGATTGTTGATGACCAACACGTAAGCGCATCCCGGGGATCAACAACCATGGAAATTGCTTTTTGATCCAAAAATGGTGAGTAATAGTCCACGAAACGGGCCAGAATCGACAAAAACCGCGAGCGTTGATGACCGACACATAAACACACCCCAGGGTTCGTCAATCGTGGAAATCACTCCGGGACCCCGAAACAGTGAGTAATAGTCCATGAAATGGGCCAGAATCGGCCTAAACCGCGATTGTTGACGACCGAGACCTATGCACATCTTGGGGTTCAACAACCATGGAAATCGCTTTGGACCCCAAAATGGGGAGTAATAGTCCATGAAAGAGCCCAGAATCGGACAAACCTTGAATTATTGATGAACAATAAATAAACTCACCCCCGGGGTTCGTCAATCATGGTAGTCACTCAGGGACCCGAAATCAATGAGTAATAGTCCATGAAATGGGCCAGAATTGGCCAAAACTGCGAGTGTTCATGACTGACACATAAACGCACCCCGGTGTTCGTCAATCATGGAAATCACTCCGGGACCCCAAAACTGAGAAACAGTCCAAGAAATGGTCCAGAATCGGTTGAAACTGCGATTGTTGATGACCAACACGTAAGCGCATCCCGGGGATCAACAACCATGGAAATCGCTTTTTGACCCAAAAATAGTGAGTAATAGTACACGAAACGGGCCAGAATCGACAAAAACCGCGAGTGTTGATGACCGACACGTAAACGCACCCCAGGGTTCGCCAATCGTGGAAATCACTCCGGGACCCCGAAACAGTGAGTAATAGTCCATGAAATGGGCCAGAATCGGCCAAAACCACGATTGTTGACGACCGATACGTATGCACATCTTGGGGTTCAACAACCATGGAAATCGCTTTGGACCCCAAAACGGGGAGTAATAGTCCATGAAAGAGCCCAGAATCGGACAAACCTTGGATTATTGATGAACAATAAATAAACTCACCCCCGGGGTTCGTCAATCATGGTAGTCACTCAGGGACCCCAAATCAATGAGTAATAGTCCATGAAATGGGCCAGAATCGGCCAAAACTGCAAGTGTTGATGACCGACACGTAAATGCACCCCAGGGTTCGTCAATCATGGAAATCACTTCGGGACCCCGAAACGGTGAGTACCAGTCCACGAAACAGGCCAGAATCGGCCAAATTTGCAATTTATGATGACCGACACGTAAGCGCACCCTGGGTTCAACAATCGTGGAAATTGCTTCGGGACCCCAAAACGGTGAGTAATAGCCCATGAAACAGGGCAGAATCGGCCAAAACTGCAATTGTTGATAACCGACACGTAAGCGCACATTGGGGTTCAACAACGATGGAAATCGCTTCGGGACCCCAGAACGGTGAGTAATAGTCTACGAAACGGGTCAGAATTGACAAAAATCATGAGTGTTGATGACCGACATGTAAGCGCACCTTGGGTTCAACAACCATGGAAATCACTTAGGGACCCCAAAACGGTGAGTAATAGTCATCGAAATGGGTCAGAGTCGAAAAAAACCGCGAGTGTTGATGATCGACACATAAGCGCAACTTGGGGTTCAACAATTATGGAAATTGATTTGAGACCATAAAACGGTGAGTAATAGTCCAAGAAAGAGTCAGAATCGAGAAAAACCGCGTGCGTTGATGACTGACACTCTAGGGTTCGTCAATCGTGGAAATCACACCGGGACCCCAAAATAGTGAGTAATAGTCCACGAAACGGGCAATAATCGGCGAAAACTATGAGTGTTGATTATCGACATGTAAGTGCACCTTGGGGTTCCACAACTATGGAAATCGCTTCGAGGCCCCAAAACATTGAGTAATAGTCATTGAAACGGGTCAGAATTGGCCAAAACTGTGATTGTTGACGATAGACACATAAACACTCCCTAGGGATCGTCAATCATGGCAATCGCTCTGGACCCCAAAACGGTGAGTAATATTCCAATAAACGGGTCAGAATCGCCAATATTGCGATTGTCGATGACTGACATGAAAGCGCACCTTGGGGTTCAACAATTGTGGAAATCGCTTCGGGACCCCAAAACGGTGAGTAGTATTCCACGAAACGGGTCAGAATCGACAAAAACCGCGAGTGTTAACGACTGACATGTAAGCATACCTTGGGGTTCAACAAACATGAAAATCGCTTTGGACCGCAAAATGGGGAGTAATAGTCCTTGAAAGAGCCCACAATCGGACAAACCTTGGATTATTGATGAACGATACATAAACGCACCCCTGGGGTTCGTCAATCATGGTAGTCGCTCAGGGACCCCAAATCAATGAGTAATAGTCCATGAAACGGGCCAGAATTGGCCAAAACTGCGAGTGTTCATGACCGACACATAAACGCACCCCGGTGTTCGTCAATCATGGAAATCACTCCAGGACCCCAAAACTGAGAAACAGTCCAAGAAATGGTCCAGAATCGGCTGAAACTGCGATTGTTGATGACCAACACGTAAGCGCATCCCGGGGATCAACAACCATGGAAATCGCTTTTTGACCCAAAAATGGTGAGTAATAGTCCACGAAACGGGCAATAATCGGCGAAAACTATGAGTGTTGATTATCGACATGTAAGTGCACCTTGGGGTTCCACAACTATGGAAATCGCTTCGAGGCCCCAAAACATTGAGTAATAGTCATTGAAACGGGTCAGAATTGGCCAAAACTGTGATTGTTGACGATAGACACATAAACACTCCCTAGGGATCGTCAATCATGGCAATCGCTCTGGACCCCAAAACGGTGAGTAATATTCCACAAAACGGGTCAGAATCGCCAATATTGCGATTGTCGATGACTGACACGAAAGCGCACCTTGGGGTTCAACAATTGTGGAAATCGCTTCGGGACCCCAAAACGGTGAGTAGTATTCCACGAAACGGGTCAGAATCGACAAAAACCGCGAGTGTTAACGACTGACATGTAAGCATACCTTGGGGTTCAACAAACATGAAAATCGCTTTGTACCGCAAAATGGGGAGTAATAGTCCTTGAAAGAGCCCACAATCGGACAAACCTTGGATTATTGATGAACGATACAGAAACGCACCCCTGGGGTTCGTCAATCATGGTAGTCGCTCAGGGACCCCAAATCAATGAGTAATAGTCCATGAAACGGGCCAGAATTGGCCAAAACTGCGAGTGTTCATGACCGACACATAAACGCACCCCGGTGTTCGTCAATCATGGAAATCACTCCAGGACCCCAAAACTGAGAAACAGTCCAAGAAATGGTCCAGAATCGGCTGAAACTGCGATTGTTGATGACCAACACGTAAGCGCATCCCGGGGATCAACAACCATGGAAATCGCTTTTTGACCCAAAAATGGTGAGTAATAGTCCACGAAACGGGCCATAATCGACAAAAACCGCGAGTGTTGATGACCGACACATAAACAAACCCCAGGGTTCGTCAATCGTGGAAATCATTCCGGGACCCCGAAACAGTGAGTAATAGTCCATGAAATGGGCCAGAATCGGCCAAAACCGCGATTGTTGACGACCGAGACGTATGCGCATCTTGGGGTTCAACAACCATGGAAATCGCTTTGGACCCCAAAACGGGGAGTAATAGTCCATGAAAGAGCCCAGAATCGGACAAACCTTGGATTATTGATGAACAATAAATAAACTCACCCCCGGGGTTCGTCAATCATGGTAGTCACTCAGGGACCCCAAATCAATGAGTAATAGTCCATGAAACGGGCCAGAATCGGCCAAAACTACGAGTGTTGATGACCGACACGTAAATGCACCCCAGGGTTCGTCAATCATGGAAATCACTTCGGGACCCCGAAACAGTGAGTAACAGTCCACGAAACGGGCCAGAATCGGCCAAAGTTGCAATTTATGATGACCGACACGTAAGCGCACCCTGGGTTCAACAATCGTGGAAATTGCTTCGGGACCCCAAAACGGTGAGTAATAGCCCATGAAACAGGGCAGAATCGGCCAAAACTGCAATTGTTGATAACCGACACGTAAGCGCACATTGGGGTTCAACAACGATGGAAATCGCTTCGGGACCCCAGAACGGTGAGTAATAGTCTACGAAACGGGTCAGAATTGACAAAAATCACAAGTGTTGATGACCGACATGTAAGCGCACCTTGGGTTAAACAACCATGGAAATCACTTAGGGACCCCAAAACGGTGAGTAATAGTCATCGAAATGGGTCAGAGTCGACAAAAACCGCGAGTGTTGATGATCGACACATAAGCGCAACTTGGGGTTCAACAATTATGGAAATTGATTTGAGACCATAAAACGGTGAGTAATAGTGCAAGAAACGAGTCAGAATCGAGAAAAACCGCGTGCGTTGATGACTGACACTCTAGAGTTCGTCAATCGTGGAAATCACTCCGGGACCCCAAAATAGTGAGTAATAGTCCACGAAACGGGCAATAATCGGCGAAAACTATGAGTGTTGATTATCGACATGTAAGCGCACCTTGGGGTTCCACAACTATGGAAATCGCTTCGAGGCCCCAAAACATTGAGTAATAGTCCATGAAACGGGTCAGAATTGGCCAAAACTATGATTGTTGACGATAGACACATAAACACTCCCTAGGGATCGTCA
>NC_057801.1:2744772-2748602 GCF_018294505.1 Triticum aestivum
TCAGAATCGCCAATATTGCGATTGGCGATGACTGACACGAAAGCGCACCTTGGGGTTCAACAATTGTGGAAATCGCTTCGGGACCCCAAAACGGTGAGTAGTATTCCACGAAACGGGTCCGAATCGACAAAAACCGCGAGTGTTGACGACTGACATGTAAGCGTACCTTGGGGTTCAACAAACATGAAAATCGCTTTGGACCGCAAAATGGGGAGTAATAGTCCATGAAAGAGCCCACAATCGGACAAACCTTGGATTATTGATGAACGATACATAAACGCACTCCTGGGGTTCGTCAATCATGGTAGTCGCTCAGGGACCCCAAATCAATGAGTAATAGTCCATGAAACGGGCCAGAATCGGCCAAAACTACGAGTGTTGATGACCGACACGTAAATGCACCCCAGGGTTCGTCAAAACGGGCCATAATCGGCCAAAACTGTGAGTGTTCATGACCGACACATAAACGCACCCCGGTGTTCGTCAATCATGGAAATCACTCCGGGACCCCAAAACTGAGAAACAGTCCAAGAAATGGTCCAGAATCGGCTGAAACTGTGATTGTTGATGACCAACACGTAAGCGCATCCCGGGGATCAACAACCATGGAAATCGCTTTTTGACCCAAAAATGGTGAGTAATAGTCCACGAAACGGGCCAGAATCGACAAAAACCGCGAGTGTTGATGACCGACACATAAACCCACCCCAGGGTTCGTCAATCGTGGAAATCACTCCGGGACCCCGAAACAGTGAGTCATAGTCCATGAAATGGGCCAGAATCGGCCAAAACCGCGATTGTTGACGACCGAGACGTATGCGCATCTTGGGGTTCAACAACCATGGAAATCGCTTTGGACCCCAAAACGGGGAGTAATAGTCCATGAAAGAGCCCAGAATCGGACAAACCTTGGATTATTGATGAACAATAAATAAACTCACCCCCGGGGTTCGTCAATCATGGTAGTCACTCAGGGACCCCAAATCAATGAGTAATAGTCCATGAAACGGGCCAGAATCGGCCAAAACTACGAGTGTTGATGACCGACACGTAAATGCACCCCAGGGTTCGTCAATCATGGAAATCACTTCGGGACCCCGAAACGGTGAGTAACAGTCCACGAAACGGGCTAGAATCGGCCAAATTTGCAATTTATGATGACCGACACGTAAGCGCACCCTGGGTTCAACAATAGTGGAAATTGCTTCGGGACCCCAAAACGGTGAGTAATAGCCCATGAAACAGGGCAGAATCGGCCAAAACTGCAATTGTTGATAACCGACACGTAAGCGCACATTGGGGTTCAACAACGATGGAAATCGCTTCGGGACCCCAGAACGGTGAGTAATAGTCTACGAAACGGGTCAGAATTGACAAAAATCACGAGTGTTGATGACTGACATGTAAGCGCACCTTGGGTTCAACAACCATGGAAATCACTTAGGGACCCCAAAACGGTGAGTAATAGTCATCGAAATGGGTCAGAGTCGACAAAAACCGCGAGTGTTGATGATCGACACATAAGCGCAACTTGGGGTTCAACAATTATGGAAATTGATTTGAGACCATAAAACGGTGAGTAATAGTGCAAGAAACGAGTCAGAATCGAGAAAAACCGCGTGCGTTGATGACTGACACTCTAGAGTTCGTCAATCGTGGAAATCACTCCGGGACCCCAAAATAGTGAGTAATAGTCCACGAAACGGGCAATAATCGGCGAAAACTATGAGTGTTGATTATCGACATGTAAGCGCACCTTGGGGTTCCACAACTATGGAAATCGCTTCGAGGCCCCAAAACATTGAGTAATAGTCCATGAAACGGGTCAGAATTGGCCAAAACTATGATTGTTGACGATAGACACATAAACACTCCCTAGGGATCGTCAATCATGGCAATCGCTCTGGACCCCAAAACGGTGAGTAATATTCCACAAAACGGGTCAGAATCGCCAATATTGCGATTGGCGATGACTGACACGAAAGCGCACCTTGGGGTTCAACAATTGTGGAAATCGCTTCGGGACCCCAAAACGGTGAGTAGTATTCCACGAAACGGGTCCGAATCGACAAAAACCGCGAGTGTTGACGACTGACATGTAAGCGTACCTTGGGGTTCAACAAACATGAAAATCGCTTTGGACCGCAAAATGGGGAGTAATAGTCCATGAAAGAGCCCACAATCGGACAAACCTTGGATTATTGATGAACGATACATAAACGCACTCCTGGGGTTCGTCAATCATGGTAGTCGCTCAGGGACCCCAAATCAATGAGTAATAGTCCATGAAACGGGCCAGAATCGGCCAAAACTACGAGTGTTGATGACCGACACGTAAATGCACCCCAGGGTTCGTCAAAACGGGCCATAATCGGCCAAAACTGTGAGTGTTCATGACCGACACATAAACGCACCCCGGTGTTCGTCAATCATGGAAATCACTCCGGGACCCCAAAACTGAGAAACAGTCCAAGAAATGGTCCAGAATCGGCTGAAACTGTGATTGTTGATGACCAACACGTAAGCGCATCCCGGGGATCAACAACCATGGAAATCGCTTTTTGACCCAAAAATGGTGAGTAATAGTCCACGAAACGGGCCAGAATCGACAAAAACCGCGAGTGTTGATGACCGACACATAAACCCACCCCAGGGTTCGTCAATCGTGGAAATCACTCCGGGACCCCGAAACAGTGAGTCATAGTCCATGAAATGGGCCAGAATCGGCCAAAACCGCGATTGTTGACGACCGAGACGTATGCGCATCTTGGGGTTCAACAACCATGGAAATCGCTTTGGACCCCAAAACGGGGAGTAATAGTCCATGAAAGAGCCCAGAATCGGACAAACCTTGGATTATTGATGAACAATAAATAAACTCACCCCCGGGGTTCGTCAATCATGGTAGTCACTCAGGGACCCCAAATCAATGAGTAATAGTCCATGAAACGGGCCAGAATCGGCCAAAACTACGAGTGTTGATGACCGACACGTAAATGCACCCCAGGGTTCGTCAATCATGGAAATCACTTCGGGACCCCGAAACGGTGAGTAACAGTCCACGAAACGGGCTAGAATCGGCCAAATTTGCAATTTATGATGACCGACACGTAAGCGCACCCTGGGTTCAACAATAGTGGAAATTGCTTCGGGACCCCAAAACGGTGAGTAATAGCCCATGAAACAGGGCAGAATCGGCCAAAACTGCAATTGTTGATAACCGACACGTAAGCGCACATTGGGGTTCAACAACGATGGAAATCGCTTCGGGACCCCAGAACGGTGAGTAATAGTCTACGAAACGGGTCAGAATTGACAAAAATCACGAGTGTTGATGACTGACATGTAAGCGCACCTTGGGTTCAACAACCATGGAAATCACTTAGGGACCCCAAAACGGTGAGTAATAGTCATCGAAATGGGTCAGAGTCGACAAAAACCGCGAGTGTTGATGATCGACACATAAGCGCAACTTGGGGTTCAACAATTATGGAAATTGATTTGAGACCATAAAACGGTGAGTAATAGTGCAAGAAACGAGTCAGAATCGAGAAAAACCGCGTGCGTTGATGACTGACACTCTAGAGTTCGTCAATCGTGGAAATCACTCCGGGACCCCAAAATAGTGAGTAATAGTCCACGAAACGGGCAATAATCGGCGAAAACTATGAGTGTTGATTATCGACATGTAAGCGCACCTTGGGGTTCCACAACTATGGAAATCGCTTCGAGGCCCCAAAACATTGAGTAATAGTCCATGAAACGGGTCAGAATTGGCCAAAACTATGATTGTTGACGATAGACACATAAACACTCCCTAGGGATCGTCA
>NC_057801.1:2748612-2749539 GCF_018294505.1 Triticum aestivum
TCAGAATCGCCAATATTGCGATTGGCGATGACTGACACGAAAGCGCACCTTGGGGTTCAACAATTGTGGAAATCGCTTCGGGACCCCAAAACGGTGAGTAGTATTCCACGAAACGGGTCCGAATCGACAAAAACCGCGAGTGTTGACGACTGACATGTAAGCGTACCTTGGGGTTCAACAAACATGAAAATTGCTTTGGACCGCAAAATGGGGAGTAATAGTCCATGAAAGAGCCCACAATCGGACAAACCTTGGATTATTGATGAACGATACATAAACGCACTCCTGGGGTTCGTCAATCATGGTAGTCGCTCAGGGACCCCAAATCAATGAGTAATAGTCCATGAAACGGGCCAGAATTGGCCAAAACTGCGAATGTTCATGACGGACACATAAACGCACCCCGGTGTTCGTCAATCATGGAAATCACTCCGGGATCCCAAAACTGAGAAACAGTCCAAGAAATGGTCCAGAATCGGTTGAAACTGCGATTGTTGATGACCAACACGTAAGCGCATCCCGGGGATCAACAACCATGGAAATCGCTTTTTGACCCAAAAATGGTGAGTAATAGTACACGAAACGGGCCAGAATCGACAAAAACCGCGAGTGTTGATGACCGACACGTAAACGCACCCCAGGGTTCGCCAATCGTGGAAATCACTCCGGGACCCCGAAACAGTGAGTAATAGTCCATGAAATGGGCCAGAATCGGCCAAAACCACGATTGTTGACGACCGACACGTATGCACATCTTGGGGTTCAACAAGCATGGAAATCACTTTGGACCCCAAAACGGGGAGTAATAGTCCATGAAAGAGGCCAGAATCGGACAAACCTTGGATTATTGATGAACAATAAATAAACTCACCCCGGGGTTCGTCAATCATGGTAGTCACTCAGGGACCCCAAATCAATGAGTAATAG
>NC_057801.1:2749656-2751575 GCF_018294505.1 Triticum aestivum
AATCACTTCGGGACCCCGAAACGGTGAGTACCAGTCTACGAAACGGGCCAGAATCGGCCAAAGTTGCAATTTATGATGACCGACACGTAAGCGCACCCTGGGTTCAACAATCATGGAAATTGCTTCGGGACCCCAAAACGGTGAGTAATAGCCCATGAAACAGGGCAGAATCGGCCAAAACTGCAATTGTTGATAACCGACATGTAAGCGCACATTGGGGTTCAACAACGATGGAAATCGCTTCGGGACCCTAGAACGGTGAGTAATAGTCTACGAAACGGGTCAGAATTGACAAAAATCACGAGTGTTGATGACCGATATGTAAGCGCACCTTGGGTTCAACAACCATGAAATCACTTAGGGACCCCAAAACGGTGAGTAATAGTCATCGAAATGGGTCAGAGTCGACAAAAACCGCGAGTGTTGATGATCGACACATAAGCGCAACTTGGGGTTCAACAATTATGGAAATTGATTTGAGACCATAAAACGGTGAGTAATAGTCCAAGAAACGAGTCAGAATCGAGAAAAACCGCGTGCGTTGATGACTGACACTCTAGGGTTCGTCAATCGTGGAAATCACACCGGGACCCCAAAACAGTGAGTAATAGTCCACGAAACGGGCAATAATCGGCGAAAACTATGAGTGTTGATTATCGACATGTAAGCGCACCTTGGGGTTCCACAACTATGGAAATCGCTTCGAGGCCCCAAAACATTGAGTAATAGTCCATGAAACGGGTCAGAATTGGCCAAAACTGTGATTGTTGACGATAGACACATAAACACTCCCTAGGGATCGTCAATCATGGCAATCTCTCTGGACCCCAAAACGGTGAGTAATATTCCACAAAACGGGTCAGAATCGCCAATACTGCGATTGTCGATGACTAACACGAAAGCGCACCTTGGGGTTCAACAATTGTGGAAATCGCTTCGGGACCCCAAAACGGTGAGTAGTATTCCACGAAACGGGTCAGAATCGACAAAAACCGCGAGTGTTGACGACTGACATGTACGCATACCTTGGGGTTCAACAAACATGAAAATCGCTTTGGACCGCAAAATGGGGAGTAATAGTCCTTGAAAGACCCCACAATCGGACAAACCTTGGATTATTGATGAACGATACATAAACGCACCCCTGGGGTTCGCCAATCATGGTAGTCGCTCAGGGACCCCAAATCAATGAGTAATAGTCCATGAAACGGGCCAGAATTGGCCAAAACTGCGAGTGTTCATGACCGACACATAAACGCACCCCGGTGTTCGTCAATCATGGAAATCACTCCGGGACCCCAAAACTGAGAAACAGTCCAAGAAATGGTCCAGAATCGGCTGAAACTGCGATTGTTGATGACCAACACGTAAGCGCATCCCGGGGATCAACAACCATGGAAATCGCTTTTTGACCCAAAAATGGTGAGTAATAGTCCACGAAACGGGCCAGAATCGACAAAAAACGCGAGTGTTGATGACCGACACATAAACACACCCCAGGGTTCGTCAATCGTGGAAATCACTCCGGGACCCCGAAACAGTGAGTCATAGTCCATGAAATGGGCCAGAATCGGCCAAAACCGCGATTGTTGACGACCGAGACGTATGCGCATCTTGGGGTTCAACAACCATGGAAATCGCTTTGGACCCCAAAACGGGGAGTAATAGTCCATGAAAGAGCCCAGAATCGGACAAACCTTGGATTATTGATGAACAATAAATAAACTCACCCCCGGGGTTCGTCAATCATGGTAGTCACTCAGGGACCCCAAATCAATGAGTAATAGTCCATGAAACGGGCCAGAATCGGCCAAAACTACGAGTGTTGATGACCGACACGTAAATGCACCCCAGGGTTCGTCAATCATGGAAATCACTTCGGGACCCCGAAACGGTGAGTAACAGTCCACGAAACGGGC
>NC_057801.1:2752163-2753741 GCF_018294505.1 Triticum aestivum
CCGACACGTAAGCGCACACTGGGTTCAACAATCGTGGAAATCGCTTCGGGACCCCAAAACGGTGAGTAATAGCCCATGAAAGAGGGCAGAATCGGCTAAAACTGCAATTGTTGATGACCGACACGTAAGCGCACATTGGGGTTCAACAACGATGGAAATCGCTTCGGGACCCCAAAACGGTGAGTAATAGTCTACGAAACAGGTCAGAATTGACAAAAATCACGAGTGTTGATGACCGACACGTAAGCGCACATTGGGTTCAACAACCATGGAAATCACTTTGGGACCCCAAAACGGTGAGTTATAGTCATCGAAATGGGTCAGAGTCGACAAAAACCGCGAGTGTTGATGATCGACACATAAGCGCAACTTGCGGTTCAACAATTATGGAAATTGATTTGAGACCATAAAACGGTGAGTAATAGTCCACGAAACGAGTCAGAATCGAGAAAAACCGCGTGCGTTGATGACTGACACTCTAGGGTTCCTCAATCGTGGAAATCACTCCGGGACCCCAAAATAGTGAGTAATAGTCCACGAAATGGGCAAGAATCGGCGAAAACTATGAGTGTTGATGATCGACATGTAAGCGCACCTTGGGGTTCCACAACTATGGAAATCGCTTCGAGGCCCCAAAACATTGAGTAATAGTCCATGAAACGGGTCAGAATTGGCCAAGACTGTGATTGTTGACGATAGACACATAAACACTCCCTGGGGATCGTCAATCATGGCAATGGCTCTGGACCCCAAAACAGTGAGTAATATTCCACAAAATGGGTCAGAATCGGCCAATATTGCGATTGTCGATGACTGACACGAAAGCGCACCTTGGGGTTCAACAATTGTGGAAATCGCTTCGGGACCCCAAAACGGTGAGTAGTATTCCACGAAACGGGTCAGAATCGACAAAAACGCGAGTGTTGACGACTGACATGTAAGCGTACCTTGGGGTTCAACCAACATGGAAATCGCTTTGGACCGCAAAATGGGGAGTAATAGTCCATGAAAGAGCCCACAATCGGACAAACCTTGGATTATTGATGAACGATACATAAACGAACCCCTGGGGTTTGTCAATGATGGTAGTCGCACAGGGACCCCAAATCAATGAGTAATAGTCCATGAAACGGGACAGAATTGGCCAAAACTAAGAGTGTTCATGACCGACACATAAACGCACCCCGGTGTTCGTCAATCGTGGAAATCACTCCGGGACCCCAAAACTGAGAAACAGTCCAAGAAATGGTCCAGAATCGGCTGAAACTGCGATTGTTGATGACCAACACGTAAGCGCATCCCGGGGATCAACAACCATGGAAATCGCTTTTTGACCCAAAAATGGTGAGTAATAGTCCATGAAACGGGCCAGAATCGACAAAAACCGCGAGTGTTGATGACCGACACGTAAACGCACCCCAGGGTTTGCCAATCGTGGAAATCACTCCGGGACCCCGAAACAGTGAGTAATAGTCCATGAAATGGGCCAGAATTGGCCAAAACCACGATTATTGACGACCGACACGTATGCACATCTTGGGGTTCAACAACCATGGAAATCGCTTTGGACCCCAAAAC
>NC_057801.1:2754929-2759962 GCF_018294505.1 Triticum aestivum
GAGTCAGAATCGAGAAAAACCGCGTGCGTTGATGACTGACACTCTAGGGTTCGTCAATCGTGGAAATCACACCGGGACCCCAAAATAGTGAGTAATAGTCCACGAAACGGGCAATAATCGGCGAAAACTATGAGTGTTGATTATCGACATGTAAGTGCACCTTGGGGTTCCACAACTATGGAAATCGCTTCGAGGCCCCAAAACATTGAGTAATAGTCCATGAAACGGGTCAGAATTGGCCAAAACTGTGATTGTTGACGATAGACACATAAACACTCCCTAGGGATCGTCAATCATGGCAATCGCTCTGGACCCCAAAACGGTGAGTAATATTCCACAAAACGGGTCAGAATCGCCAATATTGCGATTGTCGATGACTGACACGAAAGCGCACCTTGGGGTTCAACAATTGTGGAAATCGCTTCGGGACCCCAAAATGGTGAGTAGTATTCCACGAAACGGGTCAGAATCGACAAAAACCGCGAATGTTGACGACTGACATGTAAGCATACCTTGGGGTTCAACAAACATGAAAATCGCTTTGGACCGCAAAATGGGGAGTAATAGTCCTGGAAAGAGCCCACAATCGGACAAACCTTGGATTATTGATGAACGATACATAAACGCACCCCAGGGGTTCGTCAATCATGGTAGTCGCTCAGGGACCCCAAATCAATGAGTAATAGTCCATGAAACGGGACAGAATTGGCCAAAACTAAGAGTGTTCATGACCGACACATAAACGCACCCCGGTGTTCGTCAATCGTGGAAATCACTCCGGGACCCCAAAACTGAGAAACAGTCCAAGAAATGGTCCAGAATCGGCTGAAACTGCGATTGTTGATGACCAACACGTAAGCGCATCCCAGGGATCAACAACCATGGAAATCGCTTTTTGACCCAAAAATGGTGAGTAATAGTCCACGAAACGGGCCAGAATCGACAAAAACCGCGAGTGTTGATGACCAACACATAAACACACCCCAGGGTTCGTCAATCGTGGAAATCACTCCGGGACCCCGAAACAGTGAGTAATAGTCCATGAAATGGGCCAGAATTGGCGAAAACCGCGATTGTTGACGACCGAGACGTATGCGCATCTTGGGGTTCAACAACCATGGAAATCGCTTTGGACCCCAAAACGGGGAGTAATAGTCCATGAAAGAGCCCAGAATCGGACAAACCTTGGATTATTGATGAAAAATAAATAAACTCACCCCCGGGGTTCGTCAATCATGGTAGTCACTCAGGGACCCAAATCAATGAGTAATAGTCCATGAAACGGGCCAGAATCGGCCAAAACTACGAGTGTTGATGACCGACACGTAAATGCACCCCAGGGTTCGTCAATCATGGAAATCACTTCGGGACCCCGAAACGGTGAGTAACAGTCCACGAAACGGGCCAGAATCGGCCAAATTTGCAATTTATGATGACCGACACGTAAGCGCACACTGGGTTCAACAATCGTGGAAATCGCTTCGGGACCCCAAAACGGTGAATAATAGCCCATGAAAGAGGGCAGAATCGGCTAAAACTGCAATTGTTGATGACCGACACGTAAGCGCACATTGGGGTTCAACAACGATGGAAAACGCTTCGGGACCCCAAAACGATGAGTAATAGTCTACGAAACGGGTCAGAATTGACAAAAATCACGAGTGTTGATGACCGACACGTAAGCGCACATTGGGTTCAACAACCATGGAAATCACTTTGGGACCCCAAAACGGTGAGTAATAGTCATCGAAATGGGTCAGAGTCGACAAAAACCGCGAGTGTTGATGATCGACACATAAGCGCAACTTGCGGTTCAACAATTATGGAAATTGATTTGAGACCATAAAACGGTGAGTAATAGTCCACGAAACGTGTCAGAATCGAGAAAAACCGCGTGCGTTGATGACTGACACTCTAGGGTTCCTCAATCGTGGAAATCACTCCGGGACCCCAAAATAGTGAGTAATAGTCCACGAAATGGGCAAGAATCGGCGAAAACTATGAGTGTTGATGATCGACATGTAAGCGCACTTTGGGGTTCCACAACTATGGAAATCGCTTCGAGGCCCCAAAACATTGAGTAATAGTCCATGAAACGGGTCAGAATTGGCCAAGACTGTGATTGTTGACGATAGACACATAAACACTCCCTGGGGATCGTCAATCATGGCAATCGCTCTGGACCCCAAAACAATGAGTAATATTCCACAAAACGGGTCAGAATCGGCCAATATTGCGATTGTCGATGACTGACACGAAAGCGCACCTTGGGGTTCAACAATTGTGGAAATCGCTTCGGGACCCCAAAATGGTGAGTAGTATTCCACGAAACGGGTCAGAATCGACAAAAACGCGAGTGTTGACGACTGACATGTAAGCGCACCTTGGGGTTCAACCAACATGGAAATCGCTTTGGACCGCAAAATGGGGAGTAATAGTCCATGAAAGAGCCCACAATCGGACAAACCTTGGATTATTGATGAACGATACATAAACGCACCCCTGGGGTTCGTCAATCATGGTAGTCGCTCAGGGACCCCAAATCAATGAGTAATAGTCCATGAAACAGGACAGAATTGGCCAAAACTAAGAGTGTTCATGACCGACACATAAACGCACCCCGGTGTTCGTCAATCGTGGAAATCACTCCGGGACCCCAAAACTGAGAAACAGTCCAAGAAATGGTCCAGAATCGGCTGAAACTGCGATTGTTGATGACCAACACGTAAGCGCATCCCGGGGATCAACAACCATGGAAATCGCTTTTTGACCCAAAAATGGTGAGTAATAGTCCACGAAACGGGCCAGAATCGACAAAAACCGCGAGTGTTGATGACCGACACATAAACACACCCCAGGGTTCGTCAATCGTGGAAATCACTTCGGGACCCCGAAACAGTGAGTAATAGTCCATGAAATGGGCCAGAATCGGCGAAAACCGCGATTGTTGACGACCGAGATGTATGCGCATCTTGGGGTTCAACAACCATGGAAATCGCTTTGGACCCCAAAACGGGGAGTAATAGTCCATGAAAGAGCCCAGAATCGGACAAACCTTGGATTATTGATGAAAAATAAATAAACTCACCCCCGGGGTTCGTCAATCACGGTAGTCACTCAGGGACCCCAAATCAATGAGTAATAGTCCATGAAACGGGCCAGAATCGGCCGAAACTACGAGTGTTGATGACCGATACGTAAATGCACCCCAGGGTTCGTCAATCATGGAAATCACTTCGGGACCCCGAAACGGTGAGTAACAGTCCACGAAACGGGCCAGAATCGGTCAAATTTGCAATTTATGATGACCGACACGTAAGCGCACACTGGGTTCAACAATCGTGGAAATCGCTTCGGGACCCCAAAACGGTGAGTAATAGCCCATGAAAGAGGGCAGAATAGGCTAAAACTGCAATTGTTGATGACCGACACGTAAGCGCACATTGGGGTTCAAAAACGATGGAAATCGCTTCGGGACCCCAAAACGGTGAGTAATAGTCTACGAAATGGGTCAGAATTGACAAAAATCACGAGTGTTGATGACCGACACGTAAGCGCACATTGGGTTCAACAACCATGGAAATCACTTTGGGACCCTAAAACGGTGAGTAATAGTCATCGAAATGGGTCAGAGTCGACAAAAACCGCGAGTGTTGATGATCGACACATAAGCGCAACTTGCGGTTCAACAATTATGGAAATTGATTTGAGACCATAAAACGGTGAGTAATAGTCCACGAAACGAGTCAGAATCGAGAAAAACCGCGTGCGTTGATGACTGACACTCTAGGGTTCCTCAATCGTGGAAATCACTCCGGGACCCCAAAATAGTGAGTAATAGTCCACGAAATGGGCAAGAATCGGCGAAAACTATGAGTGTTGATGATCGACATGTAAGCGCACCTTGGGGTTCCACAACTATGGAAATCGCTTCGAGGCCCCAAAACATTGAGTAATAGTCCATGAAACGGGTCAGAATTGGCCAAGACTGTGATTGTTGACGATAGACACATAAACACTCCCTGGGGATCGTCAATCATGGCAATCGCTCTGGACCCCAAAACAGTGAGTAATATTGCACAAAACGGTTCAGAATCGGCCAATATTGCGATTGTCGATGACTGACACGAAAGCGCACCTTGGGGTTCAACAATTGTGGAAATCGCTTCGGGACCCCAAAACGGTGAGTAGTATTCCACGAAACGGATCAGAATCGACAAAAACGCGAGTGTTGCGACTGAGATGTAAGCGTACCTTGGGGTTCAACCAACATGGAAATCGCTTTGGACCGCAAAATGGGGAGTAATAGTCCATGAAAGAGCCCACAATCGGACAAACCTTGGATTATTGATGAACGATACATAAATGCACCCCTGGGGTTCGTCAATCATGGTAGTCGCTCAGGGACCCCAAATCAATGAGTAATAGTCCATGAAACGGGACAGAATTGGCCAAAAGTAAGAGTGTTCATGACCGACACATAAACGCACCCCGGTGTTCGTCAATCGAGGAAATTACTCCGGGACCCCAAAACTGAGAAACAGTCCAAGAAATGGTCCAGAATCGAATGAAATTGCGATTGTTGATGACCAACACGTAAGCGCATCCCGGGGATCAACAACCATGGAAATCACTTTTTGACCCTAAAATGGTGAGTAATAGTCCACGAAACGGGCCAGAATCGACAAAAACCGCGAGTGTTGATGACTGACACGTAAACGCACCCCAGGGTTCGCCAATCGTGGAAATCACTCCGGGACCCCGAAACAGTGAGTAATAGTCCATGAAATGGGCCAGAATCGGCCAAAACCACGATTGTTGACGACCGACACGTATGCACATCTTGGGGTTCAACAACCATGGAAATCGCTTTGGAACCCAAAACGGGGAGTAATAGTCCATGAAAGAGCCCAGAATCGGACAAACCTTGGATTATTGATGAACAATAAATAAACTCACCCCCGGGGTTCGTCAATCATGGTAGTCACTCAGGAACCCCAAATCAATGAGTAATAGTCCATGAAACGGGCCAG
>NC_057801.1:2760820-2773632 GCF_018294505.1 Triticum aestivum
AACGATGGAAATCGCTTCGGGACCCCAAAACGGTGAGTAATAGTCTACGAAACGGGTCAGAATTGACAAAAATCACGAGTGTTGATGACCGACACGTAAGCGCACATTGGGTTCAACAACCATGGAAATCACTTTGGGACCCCAAAACGGTGAGTAATAGTCATCGAAATGGGTCAGAGTCGACAAAAACCGCGAGTGTTGATGATCGACACATAAGCGCAACTTGCGGTTCAACAATTATGGAAATTGATTTGAGACCATAAAACGGTGAGTAATAGTCCACGAAACGAGTCAGAATTGAGAAAAACCGCGTGCGTTGATGACTGACACTCTAGGGTTCCTCAATCGTGGAAATCACTCCGGGACCCCAAAATAGTGAGTAATAGTCCACGAAATGGGCAAGAATCAGCGAAAACTATGAGTGTTGATGATCGACATGTAAGCGCACCTTGGGGTTCGACAACTATGGAAATCGCTTCGAGGCCCCAAAACATTGAGTAATAGTCCATGAAACGGGTCAGAATTGGCCAAGACTGTGATTGTTGACGATAGACACATAAACACTCCCTGGGGATCGTCAATCATGGCAATCGCTCTGGACCCCAAAACAGTGAGTAATATTGCACAAAACGGTTCAGAATCGGCCAATATTGCGATTGTCGATGACTGACACGAAAGCGCACCTTGGGGTTCAACAATTGTGGAAATCGCTTCGGGACCCCAAAACGGTGAGTAGTATTCCACGAAACGGGTCAGAATCGACAAAAATGCGAGTGTTGACGACTGACATGTAAGCGTACCTTGGGGTTCAACCAACATGGAAATCGCTTTGGACCGCAAAATGGGGAGTAATAGTCCATGAAAGAGCCCACAATCGGACAAACCTTGGATTATTGATGAACGATACATAAATGCACCCCTGGGGTTCGTCAATCATGGTAGTCGCTCAGGGACCCCAAATCAATGAGTAATAGTCCATGAAACGGGACAGAATTGGCCAAAACTAAGAGTGTTCATGACTGACACATAAACGCACCCCGGTGTTCGACAATCGAGGAAATTACTCCGGGACCCCAAAACTGAGAAACAGTCCAAGAAATGGTCCAGAATCGGCTGAAATTGCGATTGTTGATGACGAACACGTAAGCGCATCCCGGGGATCAACAACCATGGAAATCACTTTTTGACCCAAAAATGGTGAGTAATAGTCCACGAAACGGGCCAGAATCGACAAAAACCGCGAGTGTTGATGACCGACACGTAAACGCACCCCAGGGTTCGCCAATCGTGGAAATCACTCCGGGACCCCGAAACAGTGAGTAATAGTCCATGAAATGGGCCAGAATCGGCCAAAACCACGATTGTTGACGACCGACACGTATGCACATCTTGGGGTTCAACAACCATGGAAATCGCTTTGGACCCCAAAACGGGGAGTAATAGTCCATGAAAGAGCCCAGAATCGGACAAACCTTGGATTATTGATGAACAATAAATAAACTCACCCCCGGGGTTCGTCAATCATGGTAGTCACTCAGGAACCCCAAATCAATGAGTAATAGTCCATGAAACGGGCCAGAATCGGCCAAAACTACAATGTTGATGACCGACACGTAAATGCACCCCAGGGTTCGTCAATCATGGAAATCACTTCGGGACCCCGAAACGGTGAGTAACAGTCCACGAAACGGGCCAGAATCGGCCAAAGTTGCAATTTATGATGACCGACACGTAAGCGCACCCTGGGTTCAACAATCGTGGAAATTGCTTCGGGACCCCAAAACGGTGAGTAATAGCCCATGAAACAGGGCAGAATCGGCCAAAACTGCAATTGTTGATAACCGACACGTAAGCCCACATTGGGGTTCAACAACGATGGAAATCGCTTCGGGACCGCAGAACGGTGAGTAATAGTGTATGAAACGGGTCAGAATTGACAAAAATCACGAGTGTTGATGACCGACATGTAAGCGCACCTTAGGTTCAACAACCATGGAAATCACTTAGGGACCCCAAAACGGTGAATAATAGTCATCGAAATGGGTCAGAGTCGACAAAAACCGCGAGTGTTGATGATCGACACATAAGCGCAACTTGGGGTTCAACAATTATGGAAATTGATTTGAGACCATAAAACGGTGAGTAATCGTCCACGAAACGAGTCAGAATCGAGAAAAACCGCGTGGGTTGATGACTGACACTCTAGGGTTCGTCAATCGTGGAAAGAACACCGGGACCCCAAAATAGTGAGTAATAGTCCACGAAACGGGCAATAATCGGCGAAAACTATGAGTGTTGATTATCGACATGTAAGCGCACCTTGGGGTTCAACAATTGTGGAAATCGCTTCGGGACCCCAAAACGGTGAGTAGTATTCCACGAAACGGGTCAGAATCGACAAAAACCGCGAATGGTGACGACTGACATGTAAGCATACCTTGGGGTTCAACAAACATGAAAATCCCTTTGGACCGCAAAATGGGGAGTAATAGTCCTTGAAAGAGCCCACAATCGGACAAACCTTGGATTATTGATGAACGATACATAAACGCACCCCTGGGGTTCGTCAATCATGGTAGTCGCTCAGGGACCCCAAATCAATGAGTAATAGTCCATGAAACGGGCCAGAATTGGCCAAAACTGCGAGTATTCATGACCGACACATAAACGCACCCCGGTGTTCGTCAATCATGGAAATCACTCCGGGACCCCAAAACTGAGAAACAGTCCAAGAAATGGTCCAGAATCGGCTGAAACTGCGATTGTTGATGACCAACACGTAAGCGCATCCCGGGGATCAACAACCATGGAAATCGCTTTTTGACCCAAAAATGGTGAGTAGTAGTCCACGAAACGGGCCAGAATCGACAAAAACCGCGAGTGTTGATGACCGACACATAAACACACCCCAGGGTTCGTCAATCGTGGAAATCACTCCGGGACCCCGAAACAGTGAGTAATAGTCCATGAAATGGGCCAGAATCGGCCAAAACCGCGATTGTTGACGACCAAGACGTATGCGCATCTTGGGGTTCAACAACCATGGAAATCGCTTTGGACCCCAAAACGGGGAGTAATAGTCCATGAAAGAGCCCAGAATTGGACAAACCTTGGATTATTGATGAACAATAAATAAACTCACCCCAGGGGTTCGTCAATCATGGTAGTCACTCAGGGACCCCAAATCAATGAGTAATAGTACATGAAACGGGCCAGAATCGGCCAAAACTACGAGTGTTGATGACCGACACGTAAATGCACCCCAGGGTTCGTCAATCATGGAAATCACTTCGGGACCCTGAAACGGTGAGTAACAGTCCACGAAACGGGCCAGAATCGGTCAAATTTGCAATTTATGATGACCGACACGTAAGCGCACACTGGGTTCAACAATCGTGGAAATCGCTTCGGGACCCCAAAACGGTGACTAATAGCCCATGAAAGAGGGCAGAATAGGCTAAAACTGCAATTGTTGATGACCGACACGTAAGCGCACATTGGGGTTCAAAAACGATGGAAATCGCTTCGGGACCGCAAAACGGTGAGTAATAGTCTACGAAACGGGTCAGAATTGACAAAAATCACGAGTGTTGATGACCGACACGTAAGCGCACATTGGGTTCAACAACCATGGAAATCACTTTGGGACCCCAAAACGGTGAGTAATAGTCATCGAAATGGGTCAGAGTCGACAAAAACCGCGAGTGTTGATGATCGACACATAAGCGCAACTTGCGGTTCAACAATTATGGAAATTGATTTGAGACCATAAAACGGTGAGTAATAGTCCACGAAACGAGTCAGAATCGAGAAAAACCGCGTGCGTTGATGACTGACACTCTAGGGTTCCTCAATCGTGGAAATCACTCCGGGACCCCAAAATAGTGAGTAATAGTCCCCGAAATGGGCAAGAATCGGCGAAAACTATGAGTGTTGATGATCGACATGTAAGCGCACCTTGGGGTTCCACAACTATGGAAATCGCTTCGAGGCCCCAAAACATTGAGTAATAGTCCATGAAACGGGTCAGAATTGGCCAAGACTATGATTGTTGACGATAGACACATAAACACTCCCTGGGGATCGTCAATCATGGCAATCGCTCTGGACCCCAAAACAGTGAGTAATATTGCACAAAACGGTTCAGAATCGGCCAATATTGCGATTGTCGATGACTGACACGAAAGCGCACCTTGGGGTTCAACAATTGTGGAAATCGCTTCGGGACCCCAAAACGGTGAGTAGTATTCCACGAAACGGGTCAGAATCGACAAAAACGCGAGTGTTGACGACTGACATGTAAGCGTACCTTGGGGTTCAACCAACATGGAAATCGCTTTGGACCGCAAAATGGGGAGTAATAGTCCATGAAAGAGCCCACAATCGGACAAACCTTGGATTATTGATGAACGATACATAAACGCACCCCTGGGGTTCGTCAATCATGGTAGTCGCTCAGGGACCCCAAATCAATGAGTAATAGTCCATGAAACGGGACAGAATTGGCCAAAACTAAGAGCGTTCATGACCGACACATAAACGCACCCCGGTGTTCATCAATCGTGGAAATCACTCCGGGACCCCAAAACTGAGAAACAGTCCAAGAAATGGTCCAGAATCGGCTGAAACTGCGATTGTTGATGACCAACACGTAAGCGCATCCCGGGGATCAACAACCATGGAAATCGCTTTTTGACCCAAAAATGGTGAGTAATAGTCCACGAAACGGGCCAGAATCGACAAAAACCGCGAGTGTTGATGACCGACACATAAACACACCCCAGGGTTCGTCAATCGTGGAAATCACTCCGGGACCCCGAAACAGTGAGTAATAGTCCATGAAATGGGCCAGAATCGGCCAAAACCGCGATTGTTGACGACCGAGACGTATGCGCATCTTGGGGTTCAACAACCTTGGAAATCGCTTTGGACCCCAAAACGGGGAGTAATAGTCCATGAAAGAGCCCAGAATCGGACAAACCTTGGATTGTTGATGAACAATAAATAAACTCACCCCCGGGGTTCGTCAATCGTGGTAGTCACTCAGGGACCCCAAATCAATGAGTAATAGTCCATGAAACGGGCCAGAATCGGCCAAAACTGCGAGTGTTGATGACCGACACGTAAATGCACCCCAGGGTTCGTCAATCATGGAAATCACTTCGGGACCCCGAAATGGTGAGTAACAGTCCACGAAACGGGCCAGAATCGGCCAAATTTGCAATTTATGATGACCGACACGTAAGCGCACCCTGGGTTCAACAATCGTGGAAATTGCTTCGGCACCCCAAAACGGTGAGTAATAGCCCATGAAACAGGGAAGAATCGTCCAAAACTGCAATTGTTGATGACCAACACGTAAGCGCACATTGGGGTTCAACAACGATGGAAATCGCTTCGGGACCCCAAAACGGTGAGTAATAGTCTACGAAACGGGTCAGAATTGACAAAAATCGCGATTGTTGATGACCGACACGTAAGCGCACCTTGGGGTTCAACAACGATGGAAATCACTTTGGGACCCCAAAACGGTGAGTAATAGTCATCGAAATGGGTCAGAGTCGACAAAAACCGCGAGTGTTGATGATCGACATGTAACCGCAACTTGGGGTTCAACAATTATGGAAATTGATTTGAGACCATAAAACGGTGAGTAATAGTCCATGAAACGAGTCAGAATCGAGAAAAACTGCGTGCGTTGATGATTGACACTCTAGGGTTCGTCAATCGTGGAAATCACTCCGGGACCCCAAAATAGTGAGTAATAGTCCACGAAACGGGCAAGAATCGGCGAAAACTATGAGTGTTGATGATCGACATGTAAGCGCACCTTGGGGTTCCACAACTATGGAAATCGCTTCGAGGCCCCAAAATATTGAGTAATAGTCCATGAAACGGGTCAGAATTGGCCAAAACTGTGATTGTTGACGATAGACACATAAACACTCCCTGGGATCGTCAATCATGGCAATCGCTCTGGACCCCAAAACGGTGAGTAATATTCCACAAAACGGTCAGAATCGGCCAATATTGCGATTGTCGATGACTGACACGAAAGCGCACCTTGGGGTTCAACAATTGTGGAAATCGCTTCGGGACCCCAAAATGGAGAGTAGTATTCCATGAAACGGGTCAGAATCGACAAAAACGCGAGTGTTGACGACTGACATGTAAGCATACCTTGGGGTTCAACAAACATGGAAAACGCTTTGGACTGCAAAATGGGGAGTAATAGTCCATGAAAGAGCCCACAATTAGACAAACCTTGGA
Organism: Triticum aestivum; assembly: GCF_018294505.1. NCBI lineage: Eukaryota > Viridiplantae > Streptophyta > Magnoliopsida > Poales > Poaceae > Triticum > Triticum aestivum. The sequence goes on from NC_057801.1 coordinate 2,767,091, forward strand.
TTATTGATGAATGATACATAAACGCACCCCTGGGGTTCGTCAATCATGGTAGTCGCTCAGGGACCCCAAATCAATGAGTAATAGTCCATGAAACAGGACAGAGTTGGCCAAAACTACGAGTGTTCATGACCGACACATAAACGCACCCCGGTGTTCGTCAATCGTGGAAATCATTCCGGGACCCCAAAACTGAGAAACAGTCCAAGAAATGGTCCAGAATCTGCTGAAACTGCGATTGTTGATGAACAACACGTAAGCGCATCCCGGGGATCAACAACCATGGAAATCACTTTTTGACCCGAAAATGGTGAGTAATAGTCCACGAAACGGGCCAGAATCGACAAAAACCGCGAGTGTTGATGACCGACACATAAACACACCCCAGGGTTCGTCAATCGTGGAAATCACTCCGGGACCCTGAAACAGTGAGTAATAGTCCATGAATCGGCCAAAACTGTGAGTGTTGATGACCGACACGTAAATGCACCTCAGGGTTCGTCAATCATGGAAATCACTTCGGGACCCCGAAACGGTGAGTAACAGTCCACGAAACAGGCCAGAATCGGCCAAATTTGCAATTTATGATGACCGACACGTAAGCGCACCCTGGGTTCAACAATCGTGGAAATTGCTTCAGGACCCCAAAACGGTGAGTAATAGCCCATGAAACAGGGCAGAATCGGCCAAAATTGCAATTGTTGATAACCGACACGTAAGCGCACATTGGGGTTCAACAACGATGGAAATCGCTTCGGGACCCCAGAACGGTGAGTAATAGTGTACGAAACGGGTCAGAATTGACAAAAATCACGAGTGTTGATGACCGACATGTAAGCGCACCTTGGGTTCAACAACCATGGAAATCACTTAGGGACCCCAAAACGGTGAGTAATAGTCAACGAAATGGGTCAGAGTCGACAAAAACCGCGAGTGTTGATGATCGACACATAAGCGCAACTTGGGGTTCAACAATTATGGAAATTGATTTGAGACCATAAAACGGTGAGTAATAGTCCAAGAAACGAGTCAGAATCGAAAAAAACCGCGTGCGTTGATGACTGACACTCTAGGGTTCGTCAATCGTGGAAATCACACTGGGACCCCAAAATAGTGAGTAATAGTCCACGAAATGGGCAATAATCGGCGAAAACTATGAGTGTTGATTATCGACATGTAAGCGCACCTTGGGGTTCCACAACTATGGAAATTGCTTCGAGGCCCCAAAACATTGAGTAATAGTCCATGAAACGGGTCAGAATTGGCCAAAACTGTGATTGTTGACGATAGACACATAAACACTCCCTAGGGATCGTCAATCATGGAATTCGCTCTGGACCCCAAAACGGTGAGTAATATTCGACAAAACGGGTCAGAATCGCCAATATTGCGATTGTCGATGACTGACACGAAAGCGCACCTTGGGGTTCAACAATTGTGGAAATCGCTTCGGGACCCCAAAACGGTGAGTAGTATTCCACGAAACGGGTCAGAATCGACAAAAACCGCGAATGTTGACGACTGACATGTAAGCATACCTTGGGGTTCAACAAACATGAAAATCGCTTTGGACCGCAAAATGGGGAGTAATAGTCCTTGAAAGAGCCCACAATCGGACAAACCTTGGATTATTGATGAACGATACATAAACGCACCCCTGGGGTTCGTCAATCATGGTAGTCGCTAAGGGACCCCAAATCAATGAGTAATAGTCCATGAAACGGGCCAGAATTGGCCAAAACTGCGAGTATTCATGACCGACACATAAACGCACCCCGGTGTTCGTCAATCATGGAAATCACTCCGGGACCCCAAAACTGAGAAACAGTCCAAGAAATGGTCCAGAATCGGCTGAAACTGCGATTGTTGATGACCAACACGTAAGCGCATCCCGGGGATCAACAACCATGGAAATCAATTTTTGACCCAAAAATGGTGAGTAATAGTCCACGAAACGGGCCAGAATCGACAAAAACCGCGAGTGTTGATGACCGACACATAAACACACCCCAGGGTTCGTCAATCGTGGAAATCACTCCGGGACCCCGAAACAGTGAGTAATAGTCCATGAAATGGGCCAGAATCGGCCAAAACCGCGATTGTTGACGACCGAGACGTATGTGCATCTTGGGGTTCAACAACCATGGAAATCGCTTTGGACCCCAAAACGGGGAGTAATAGTCCATGAAAGAGCCCAGAATCGGACAAACCTTGGATTATTGATGAACAATAAATAAACTCACCCCCGGGGTTCATCAATCATGGTAGTCACTTAGGGACCCCAAATCAATGAGTAATAGTCCATGAAACGGGCCAGAATCGGCCAAAACTACGAGTGTTGATGACCGACACGTAAATGCACCCCAGGGTTCGTCAATCATGGAAATCACTTCGGGACCCCGAAACGGTGAGTAACAGTTAACGAAACGGGCCAGAATCGGCCAAATTTGCAATTTATGATGACCGACACGTAAGCGCACACTGGGTTCAACAATCGTGGAAATCGCTTCGGGACCCCAAAATGGTGAGTAATAGCCCATGAAAGAGGGCAGAATCGGCTAAAACTGCAGTAGTTGATGACCGACACGTAAGCGCACATTGGGGTTCAAAAACGATGGAAATCGCTTCGGGACCCCAAAACGGTGAGTAATAGTCTACGAAACGGGTCAGAATTGACAAAAATCACGAGTGTTGATGACCGATACGTAAGCGCACATTGGGTTCAACAACCATGGAAATCACTTTGGGACCCCAAAACGGTGAGTAATAGTCATCGAAATGGGTCAGAGTCGACAAAAACCGCGAGTGTTGATGATCGACACATAAGCGCAACTTGCGGTTCAACAATTATGGAAATTGATTTGAGACCATAAAACGGTGAGTAATAGTCCACGAAACGAGTCAGAATCGAGAAAAACCGCGTGCGTTGATGACTGACACTCTAGGGTTCCTCAATCGTGGAAATCACTCTGGGACCCCAAAATAGTGAGTAATAGTCCACGAAATGGGCAAGAATCGGCGAAAACTATGAGTGTTGATGATTGACATGTAAGCGCACCTTGGGGTTCCACAACTATGGAAATCGCTTCGAGGCCCCAAAACATTGAGTAATAGTCCATGAAACGGGTCAGAATTGGCCAAGACTGTGATTGTTGACGATAGACACATAAACACTCCCTAGGGATCGTCAATCATGGCAATCGCTCTGGACCCCAAAACAGTGAGTAATATTCGACAAAACGGGTCAGAATCGGCCAATATTGCGATTGTCGATGACTGACACGAAAGCGCACCTTGGGGTTCAACAATTGTGGAAATCGCTTCGGGACCCCAAAACGGTGAGTAGTATTCCACGAAACGGGTCAGAATCGACAAAAACGCGAGTGTTGACGACTGACATGTAAGCGTACCTTGGGGTTCAACCAACATGGAAATCGCTTTGGACCGCAAAATGGGGAGTAATAGTCCATGAAAGAGCCCACAATCGGACAAACCTTGGATTATTGATGAACAATAAATAAACTCACCCCCGGGGTTCGTCAATCATGGTAGTCACTCGGGGACCCCAAATCAATGAGTAATAGTCCATGAAACGGGCCAGAATCAGCCAAAACTGCGAGTGTTGATGACCGACACGTAAATGCACCCCAGGGTTCGTCAATCATGGAAATCACTTTGGGACCCCCAAATGGTGAGTAACAGTCCACGAAACGGGCCAGAATCGGCCAAATTTGCAATTTATGATGACCGACACGTAAGCGCACCCTGGGTTCAACAATCGTGGAAATTGCTTCGGCACCCCAAAACGGTGAGTAATAGCCCATGAAACAGGGCAGAATAAGCCAAAACTGCAATTGTTGATGACCGACACGTAAGCGCACATTGGGGTTCAACAACGATGGAAATCGCTTCGGGACCCCAAAACGGTGAGTAATAGTCTATGAAACGGGTCAGAATTGACAAAAATCGCGAGTGTTGATGACCGACACGTAAGCGCACCTTGGGGTTCAACAACGATGGAAATCACTTTGGGACCCCAAAACGGTGAGTAATAGTCATCGAAATGGGTCAGAGTCGACAAAAACTGCGAGTGTTGATGATCGACACGTAAGCGCAACTTGGGGTTCAACAATTATGGAAATTGATTTGAGACCATAAAACGGTGAGTAATAGTCCATGAAACGAGTCAGAATCGAGAAAAACTGCGTGCTTTGATGATTGACACTCTAGGGTTCGTCAATCGTGGAAATCACTCCGGGACCCCAAAATAGTGAGTAATAGTCCATGAAACGGGCAAGAATCGGCGAAAACTATGAGTGTTAATGATCGAGATGTAAGCGCACCTTGGGGTTCCACAACTATGGAAATCGCTTCGAGGCCCCAAAACATTGAGTAATAGTCCATGAAACGGGTCAGAATTGGCCAAAACTGTGATTGTTGACGATAGACACATAAACACTCCCTGGGATCATCAATCATGGCAATCGCTCTGGACCCCAAAACGGTGAGTAATATTCCACAAAACGGGTCAGAATCGGCCAATATTGCGATTGTCGATGACTGACACGAAAGCGCACCTTGGGGTTCAACAATTGTGGAAATCGCTTCGGGACCCCAAAACGGTGAGTAGTATTCCACGAAACGGGTCAGAATCGACAAAAACGCGAGTGTTGACGACTGACATGTAAGCGTACCTTGGGGTTCAACCAACATGGAAATCGCTTTGGACCGCAAAATGGGGAGTAATAGTCCATGAAAGAGCCCACAATCGGACAAACCTTGGATTATTGATGAACGATACATAAACGCACCCCTGGGGTTCGTCAATCATGGTAGTCGCTCAGGGACCCCAAATCAATGAGTAATAGCCATGAAACGGGACAGAATTGGCCAAAACTAAGACTGTTCATGACCGACACATAAACGCACCCCGGTGTTCGTCAATCATGGAAATCATTCCGGGACCCCAAAACTGAGAAACAGTCCAAGAAATGGTCCAGAATCGGCTGAAACTGCGATTGTTGATGACCAACACGTAAGCGCATCCCGGGGATCAACAACCATGGAAATCGCTTTTTGACCCAAAAATGGTGAGTAATAGTCCACGAAACGGGCCAGAATCGACAAAAACCACGAGTGTTGATGACCGACACATAAACACACCCCAGGGTTCGTCAATCGTGGAAATCACTCCGGGACCCCGAAACAGTGAGTAATAGTCCATGAAATGGGCCAGAATCGGCCAAAACCGCGATTGTTGACGACCGAGACGTATGCGCATCTTGGGGTTCAACAACCATGGAAATCGCTTTGGACCCCAAAACGGGGAGTAATAGTCCATAAAAGAGCCCAGAATCGGACAAACCTTGGATTATTGATGAACAATAAATAAACTCACCCCCGGGGTTCGTCAATCATGGTAGTCACTCGGGGACCCCAAATCAATGAGTAATAGTCCATGAAACGGGCCAGAATCGGCCAAAACTGCGAGTGTTGATGACCGACACGTAAATGCACCCCAGGGTTCGTCAATCATGGAAATCACTACGGGACCCCGAAATGGTGAGTAACAGTCCACGAAACGGGCCAGAATCGGCCAAATTTGCAATTTATGATGACCGACACGTAAGCGCACCCTGGGTTCAACAATCGTGGAAATTGCTTCGGCACCCCAAAACGGTGAGTAATAGCCCATGAAACAGGGCAGAATAAGCCAAAACTGCAATTGTTGATGACCGACACGTAAGCGCACATTGGGGTTCAACAACGATGGAAATCGCTTCGGGACCCCAAAACGGTGAGTAATAGTCTATGAAACGGGTCAGAATTGACAAAAATCGCGAGTGTTGATGACCGACACGTAAGCGCACCTTGGGGTTCAACAACGATGGAAATCACTTTGGGACCCCAAAATGGTGAGTAATAGTCATCGAAATGGGTCAGAGTCGACAAAAACTGCGAGTGTTGATGATCGACACGTAAGCGCAACTTGGGGTTCAACAATTATGGAAATTGATTTGAGACCATAAAACGGTGAGTAATAGTCCATGAAACGAGTCAGAATCGAGAAAAACTGCGTGCTTTGATGATTGACACTCTAGGGTTCGTCAATCGTGGAAATCACTCCGGGACCCCAAAATAGTGAGTAATAGTCCACGAAACGGGCAAGAATCGGCGAAAACTATGAGTGTTAATGATCGACATGTAAGCGCACCTTGGGGTTCCACAACTATGGAAATCGCTTCGAGGCCCCAAAACATTGAGTAATAGTCCATGAAACGGGTCAGAATTGGCCAAAACTGTGATTGTTGACGATAGACACATAAACACTCCCTGGGATCATCAATCATGGCAATCGCTCTGGACCCCAAAACGGTGAGTAATATTCCACAAAACGGGTCAGAATCGGCCAATATTGCGATTGTCGATGACTGACACGAAAGCGCACCTTGGGGTTCAACAATTGTGGAAATCGCTTCGGGACCCCAAAACGGTGAGTAGTATTCCACGAAACGGGTCAGAATCGACAAAAACGCGAGTGTTGA
>NC_057801.1:2774061-2784623 GCF_018294505.1 Triticum aestivum
ATCGTGGAAATTGCTTCGGCACCCCAAAACGGTGAGTAATAGCCCATGAAACAGGGCAGAATCAGCCAAAACTGCAATTGTTGATGACCGACACGTAAGCGCACATTGGGGTTCAACAACGATGGAAATCGCTTCGGGACCCCAAAACGGTGAGTAATAGTCTACGAAACGGGTCAGAATTGACAAAAATCACGAGTGTTGATGACCGACACGTAAGCGCACCTTGGGGTTCAACAACGATGGAAATCACTTTGGGACCCCAAAACGGTGAGTAATAGTCATCGAAATGGGTCAGAGTCGACAAAAACTGCGAGTGTTGATGATCGACACGTAAGCGCAACTTGGGGTTCAACAATTATGGAAATTGATTCGAGACCATAAAACGGTGAGTAATAGTCCATGAAACGAGTCAGAATCGAGAAAAACTGCGTGCTTTGATGATTGACACTCTAGGGTTCGTCAATCGTGGAAATCACTCCGGGACCCCAAAATAGTGAGTAATAGTCCACGAAACGGGCAAGAATCGGCGAAAACTATGAGTGTTAATGATCGACATGTAAGCGCACCTTGGGGTTCCACAACTATGGAAATCGCTTCGAGGCCCCAAAACATTGAGTAATAGTCCATGAAACGGGTCAGAATTGGCCAAAACTGTGATTGTTGACGATAGACACATAAACACTCCCTGGGATCGTCAATCATGGCAATCGCTCTGGACCCCAAAACGGTGAGTAATATTCCACAAAACGGGTCAGAATCGGCCAATATTGCGATTGTCGATGACTGACACGAAAGCGCACCTTGGGGTTCAACAATTGTGGAAATCGCTTCGGGACCCCAAAACGGTGAGTAGTATTCCACGAAACGGGTCAGAATCGACAAAAACGCGAGTGTTGATGACTGACATGTAAGCGTACCTTGGGGTTCAACCAACATGGAAATCGCTTTGGACCGCAAAATGGGGAGTAATAGTCCATGAAAGAGCCCACAATCGGACAAACCTTGGATTATTGATGAACGATACATAAACGCACCCCTGGGGTTCGTCAATCATGGTAGTCGCTCAGGGACCCCAAATCAATGAGTAATAGCCATGAAACGGGACAGAATTGGCCAAAACTAAGAGTGTTCATGACCGACACATAAACGCACCCCGGTGTTCGTCAATCGTGGAAATCATTCCGGGACCCCAAAACTGAGAAACAGTCCAAGAAATGGTCCAGAATCGGCTGAAACTGCGATTGTTGATGACCAACATGTAAGCGCATCCCGGGGATCAACAACCATGGAAATCGCTTTTTGACCCAAAAATGGTGAGTAATAGTCCACGAAACGGGCCAGAATCGACAAAAACCACGAGTGTTGATGACCGACACATAAACACACCCCAGGGTTCGTCAATCGTGGAAATCACTCCGGGACCCCGAAACAGTGAGTAATAGTCCATGAAATGGGCCAGAATCGGCCAAAACCGCGATTGTTGACGATCGAGACGTATGCGCATCTTGGGGTTCAACAACCATGGAAATTGCTTTGGACCCCAAAACGGGGAGTAATAGTCCATAAAAGAGCCCAGAATCGGACAAACCTTGGATTATTGATGAACAATAAATAAACTCACCCCCGGGGTTCGTCAATCATGGTAGTCACTCGGGGACCCCAAATCAATGAGTAATAGTCCAAGAAACGGGCCAGAATCGGCCAAAACTGCGAATGTTGATGACCGACACGTAAATGCACCCCAGGGTTCGTCAATCATGGAAATCACTTCGGGACCCCGAAATGGTGAGTAACAGTCCATGAAACGGGCCAGAATCGGCCAAATTTGCAATTTATGATGACCGACACGTAAGCGCACCCTGGGTTCAACAATCGTGGAAATTGCTTCGGCACCCCAAAACGGTGAGTAATAGCCCATGAAACAGGGCAGAATCAGCCAAAACTGCAATTGTTGATGACCGACACGTAAGCGCACATTGGGGTTCAACAACGATGGAAATCGCTTCGGGACCCCAAAACGGTGAGTAATAGTCTACGAAACGGGTCAGAATTGACAAAAATCGCGAGTGTTGATGACCGACACGTAAGCGCATCTTGGGGTTCAACAACGATGGAAATCACTTTGGGACCCCAAAACGGTGAGTAATAGTCATCGAAATGGGTCAGAGTCGACAAAAACTGCGAGTGTTGATGATCGACACGTAAGCGCAACTTGGGGTTCAACAATTATGGAAATTGATTTGAGACCATAAAACGGTGAGTAATAGTCCATGAAACGAGTCAGAATCGAGAAAAACCGCGTGCTTTGATGATTGACACTCTAGGGTTCGTCAATCGTGGAAATCACTCCGGGACCCCAAAATAGTGAGTAATAGTCCACGAAACGGGCAAGAATCGGCGAAAACTATGAGTGTTAATGATCGACATGTAAGCGCACCTTGGGGTTCCACAACTATGGAAATCGCTTCGAGGCCCCAAAACATTGAGTAATAGTCCATGAAACGGGTCAGAATTGGCCAAAACTGTGATTGTTGACGATAGACACATAAACACTCCCTGGGATCGTCAATCATGGCAATCGCTCTGGACCCCAAAACGGTGAGTAATATTCCACAAAACGGGTCAGAATCGGCCAATATTGCGATTGTCGATGACTGACATGAAAGCGCACCTTGGGGTTCAACAATTGTGGAAATCGCTTCGGGACCCCAGAACGGTGAGTAGTATTCCACGAAACGGGTCAGAATCGACAAAAACGTGAGTGTTGACGACTGACATGTAAGCGTACCTTGGGGTTCAACAAACATGGAAATCGCTTTGGACTGCAAAATGGGGAGTAATAGTCCATGAAAGAGCCCACAATTAGACAAACCTTGGATTATTGATGAACGATACATAAACGCACCCCTGGGGTTCGTCAATCATGGTAGTCGCTCAGGGACCCCAAATCAATGAGTAATAGTCCATGAAACGGGACAGAATTGGCCAAAACTACGAGTGTTCATGACCGACACATAAATGCACCCCGGTGTTCGTCAATCGTGGAAATCATTCCGGGACCCCAAAACTGAGAAACAGTCCAAGAAATGGTCCAGAATCGGCTGAAACTGCGATTGTTGATGACCAACACGTAAGCGCATCCCGGGGATCAACAACCATGGAAATCGCTTTTTGACCCGAAAATGGTGAGTAATAGTCCACGAAACGGGCCAGAATCGACAAAAACCGCGAGTGTTGATGACCGACACATAAACACACCCCAGGATTCGTCAATCGTGGAAATCACTCCGGGACCCCGAAACAGTGAGTAATAGTCCATGAAATGGGCCAGAATCGGCCAAAACGCGATTGTTGACAACCGAGACGTATGCGCATCTTGGGGTTCAACAACCATGGAAATCGCTTTGGACCCCAAAACGGGGAGTAATAGTCCATGAAAGAGCCCAGAATCGGACAAACCTTGGATTATTGATGAACAATAAATAAACTCACCCCCGGGTTTCGTCAATCATGGTAGTCACTCAGGGACCCCAAATCAATGAGTAATAGTCCATGAAACGGGCCAGAATTGGCCAAAACTACGAGTGTTCATGACCGACACATAAACACACCCCGGTGTTCGTCAATCGTGGAAATCACTCCGGGACCCCAAAACTGAGAAACAGTCCAAGAAATGGTCCATAATCGGCTGAAACTGCGATTCTTGATGACCAACACGTAAGCGCATCCCGGGGATCAACAACCATGGAAATCGCTTGTTGACCAAACAAATGGTGAGTAATAGTCCACGAAACGGGCCAGAATCGACAAAAACCGCGAGTGTTGATGACCGACACATAAACGCACCCCAGGGTTCGTCAATCGTGGAAATCACTCCGGGACCCCGAAATAGTGAGTAATAGTCCATGAAATGGGCCAGAATCGGCCAAAACCGCGATTGTTGACGACCGAGACGTATGCGCATCTTGGGGTTCAACAACCATGGAAATCACTTTGGACCCCAAAACGGGGAGTAATAGTCCATGAAAGAGCCCAGAATCGGACTAACCTTGGATTATTGATGAACAATAAATAAACTCACCCCCGGGGTTCGTCAAACATGGTAGTCACTCAGGGACCCCAAATCAATGAGTAATAGTCCATGAAACGGGCCAGAATCGGCCGCACCCCCGAGTGTTGATGACCGACACGTAAATGCACCCCAGGGTTCGTCAATCATGGAAATCACTTCGGGACCCTGAAACGGTGAGTAACAGTCCATGAAACGGGCCAAAATCGGCCAAATTTGCAATTTATGATGACCGACACGTAAGCGCACCCTAGGTTCAACAATTGTGGAAATTGTTTCGGCACCCCAAAATGGTGAGTAATAGCCCATGAAACAGGGCAGAATCGGCCAAAACTGCAATTGTTGATGACCGACACGTAAGCGCACATTGGGGTTCAACAACGATGGAAATCGCTTCGGGACCCCAAAACGGTGAGTAATAGTCTACGAAACGGGTCAGAATTGACAAAAATCGCGAGTGTTGATGACCGACACGTAAGCGCACCTTGGGGTTCAACAACGATGGAAATCACTTTGGGACCCCAAAAACGGTGAGTAATAGTCATCGAAATGGGTCAGAGTCGACAAAAACCGCGAGTGTTGATGATCGACACGTAAGCGCAACTTGGGGTTCAACAATTATGGAAATTGATTTGAGACCATAAAACGGTGAGTAATAGTCCATGAAACGAGTCAGAATCGAGAAAAACCGCGTGCGTTGATGACTGACACTCTAGGGTTCATCAATCGTGGAAATCACTCCGGGACCCCAAAATAGTGAGTAATAGTCCACGAAACGGGCAAGAATCGGCGAAAACTATGAGTGTTGATGATCGACATGTAAGCGCACCTTGGGGTTCCACAACTATGGAAATCGCTTCGAGGCCCCAAAACATTGAGTAATAGTCCATGAAACGGGTCAGAATTGGCCAAAACTGTGATTGTTGACGATAGACACATAAACACTCCCTGGGATCGTCAATCATGGCAATCGCTCTGGACTCCAAAATGGTGAGTAATATTCCACAAAACGGGTCAGAATCGGCCAATATTGCGATTGTCCATGACTGACACGAAAGCGCACCTTGGGGTTCAACAATCGTGGAAATCGCTTCGGGACCCCAAAACGGTGAGTAGTATTCCACGAAACGGGTCAGAATCGACAAAAACCGCGAGTGTTGACGACTGACATGTAATGGTACCTTGGGGTTCAATAAACATGGAAATCGCTTTGGACCGCAAAATGGGGAGTAATAGTCCATGAAAGAGCCCACAATCGGACAAACCTTGGATTATTGATGAACGATACATAAACGCACCCCTGGGGTTCGTCTATCATGGTAGTCGCTCAGGGACCCCAAATCAATGAGTAATAGTCCATGGAACATGCCAGAATTGGCCAAAACTACGAGTGTGCATGACCGACACATAAACGCACCCCGGTGTTCGTCAATCGTGGAAATCACTCCGGGACCCCAAAACTGAGAAACATTCCAAGAAATGGTCCAGAATCGGCTGAAACTACGATTGTTGATGACCAACACGTAAGCGCATCCCGGGGATCAACAACCATGGAAATCGCTTTTTGACCCAAAAATGGTGAGTAATAGTCCACGAAACGGACCAGAATCGACAAAAATCGCGAGTGTTGATGGCCGACACGTAAACGCACCCCAGGGTTCGTCAATAGTTGAAATCACTCCGGGACCCCGAAACAGTGAGTAATAGTCCATGAAATGGGCCAGAATCGGCCAAAACCGCGATTGTTGACAACCGACACGTATGCGCATCTTGGGGTTCAACAACCATGGAAATCACTTTGGACCCCAAAACGGGGAGTAATAGTCCATGAAAGAACCCAGAATCGGACAAACCTTGGATTATTGATGAACAATAAATAAACTCACCCCCGGGGTTCGTCAATCATGGTAGTCACTTAGGGACCCCAAATCAATGAGTAATAGTCCATGAAACGGGCCAGGATCGAGAAAAACCGCGTGCTTTGATGATTGACACTCTAGGGTTCGTCAATCGTGGAAATCACTCCGGGACCCCAAAATAGTGAGTAATAGTCCACGAAACGGGCAAGAATCGGCGAAAACTATGAGTGTTAATGATCGACATGTAAGCGCACCTTGGGGTTCCACAACTATGGAAATCGCTTCGAGGCCCCAAAACATTGAGTAATAGTCCATGAAACGGGTCAGAATTGGCCAAAACTGTGATTGTTGACGATAGACACATAAACACTCCCTGGATCGTCAATCATGGCAATCGCTCTGGACCCCAAAACGGTGAGTAATATTCCACAAAACGGGTCAGAATCGGCCAATATTGCGATTGTCGATGACTGACATGAAAGCACACCTTGGGGTTCAACAATTGTGGAAATCGCTTCGGGACCCCAAAACGGTGAGTAGTATTCCACGAAACGGGTCAGAATCGACAAAAACGCGAGTGTTGACGACTGACATGTAAGCGTACCTTGGGGTTCAACAAACATGGAAATCGCTTTGGACTGCAAAATGGGGAGTAATAGTCCATGAAATAGCCCACAATTAGACAAACCTTGGATTATTGATGAACGATACATAAACGCACCCCTGGGGTTCGTCAATCATGGTAGTCGCTCAGGGACCCCAAATCAATGAGTAATAGTCCATGAAACGGGACAGAATTGGCCAAAACTACGAGTGTTCATGACCGACACATAAATGCACCCCGGTGTTCGTCAATCATGGAAATCATTCCAGGACCCCAAAACTGAGAAACAGTCCAAGAAATGGTCCAGAATCGGCTAAAACTGCGATTGTTGATGACCAACACGTAAGCGCATCCCGGGGATCAACAACCATGGAAATCGCTTTTTGACCCGAAAATGGTGAGTAATAGTCCACGAAACGGGCCAGAATCGACAAAAACCGCGAGTGTTGATGACCGACACATAAACACACCCCAGGATTCGTCAATCGTGGAAATCACTCCGGGACCCCGAAACAGTGAGTAATAGTCCATGAAATGGGCCAGAATCGGCCAAAACCGCGATTGTTGACCATCGAGACGTATGCGCATCTTGGGGTTCAACAACCATGGAAATCGCTTTGGACCCCAAAACGGGGAGTAATAGTCCATGAAAGAGCCCAGAATCGGACAAACCTTGGATTATTGATGAACAATAAATAAACTCACCCTCGGGTTTCGTCAATCATGGTAGTCACTCAGGGACCCCAAATCAATGAGTAATAGTCCATGAAACGGGCCAGAATCGGCCAAAACTGCGAGTGTTGATGAGCGACACGTAATTGCACCCCAGGGTTCGTCAATCATGGAAATCACTTCGGGACCCCGAAACGGTGAGTAACAGTCCACGAAACGGGCCAGAATCGGCCAAATTTGCAATTTATGATGACCGACACGTAAGCGCACCCTGGGTTCAACAATCGTGGAAATTGCTTCGGCACCCCAAAACGGTGAGTAATAGCCCATGAAACAGGGCAGAATCGGCCAAAACTGCAATTGTTGATGATCGACACGTAAGCGCACATTGGGGTTCAACAACGATGGAAATCGCTTCGGGACCCCAAAACGGTGAGTAATAGTCTACGAAACGGGTCAGAATTGACAAAAATCGCGAGTGTTGATGACCGACACGTAAGCGCACCTTGGGGTTCAACAACGATGGAAATCACTTTGGGACCCCAAAACGGTGAGTAATAGTCATCGAAATGGGTCAGAGTCGACAAAAACCGCGAGTGTTGATGATCGACACGTAAGCGCAACTTGGGGTTCAACAATTATGGAAATTGATTTGAGACCATAAAACGGTGAGTAATAGTCCATGAAACGAGTCAGAATCGAGAAAAACCGCGTGCATTGATGACTGACACTCTATGGTTCGTCAATCGTGGAAATCACTCCGGGACCCCAAAATAGTGAGTAATAGTCCACGAAACGGGCAAGAATCGGCGAAAACTATGAGTGTTGATGATCGACATGTAAGCGCACCTTGGGGTTCCACAACTATGGAAATCGCTTCGAGGCCCCAAAACATTGAGTAATAGTCGATGAAACGGGTCAGAATTGGCCAAAACTGTGATTGTTGACGATAGACACATAAACACTCCCTGGGATCGTCAATCATGGCAATTGCTCTGGACCCCAAAACGGTGAGTAATATTCCACAAAACGGGTCAGAATCAGCCAATATTGCGATTGTCGATGACTGACACGAAAGCGCACCTTGGGGTTCAACAATCGTGGAAATCGCTTCGGGACCCCAAAACGGTGAGTAGTATTCCACGAAACGGGTCAGAATCGACAAAAACCGCGAGTGTTGATGACTGACATGTAAGGGTACCTTGGGGTTCAATAAACATGGAAATCGCTTTGGACCGCAAAATGGGGAGTAATAGTCCATGAAAGAGCCCACAATTGGACAAACCTTGGATTATTGATGAACAATACATAAACGCACCCCTGGGGTTCGTCAATCATGGTAGTCGCTAAGGGACCCCAAATCAATGAGCAATAGTCGATGAAACGGGCCAGAATTGGCCAAAACTACGAGTGTTCATGACCGACACATAAACACACCCCGGTGTTCGTCAATCGTGGAAATCACTCCGGGACCCCAAAACTGAGAAACAGTCCAAGAAATGGTCCAGAATCGGCTGAAACTGCGATTCTTGATGACCAACACGTAAGCGCATCCCGGGGATCAACAACCATGGAAATCGCTTGTTGACCCAAAAAATGGTGAGTAATAGTCCATGAAACGGGCCAGAATCGACAAAAACCGCGAGTGTTGATGACCGACACATAAACGCACCCCAGGGTTCGTCAATCGTGGAAATCACTCCGGGACCCCGAAACAGTGAGTAATAGTCCATGAAATGGGCCAGAATCGGCCAAAACCGCGATTGTTGACGACCGAGACGTATGCGCATCTTGGGGTTCAACAACCATGGAAATCACTTTGGACCCCAAAACGGGGAGTAATAGTCCATGAAAGAGCCCAGAATCGGACAAACCTTGGATTATTGATGCACAATAAATAAACTCACCCCCGGGGTTCGTCAAACATGGTAGTCACTCAGGGACCCCAAATCAATGAGTAATAGTCCATGGAACGGGCCAGAATCGGCCGCACCCCCGAGTGTTGATGACCGACACGTAAATGCACCCCAGGGTTCGTCAATCATGGAAATCACTTCGGGACCCCGAAACGGTGAGTAACAGTCCATGAAACGGGCCAAAATCGGCCAAATTTGCAATTTATGATGACCGACACGTAAGCGCACCCTAGGTTCAACAATCGTGGAAATTGCTTCGGCACCCCAAAACGGTGAGTAATAGCCCATGAAACAGGGCAGAATCGGCCAAAACTGCAATTGTTGATGACCGACATGTAAGCGCACATTGGGGTTCAACAACGATGGAAATCGCTTCGGGACCCCAAAACGGTGAGTAATAGTCTACGAAACGGGTCAGAATTGACAAAAATCGCGAGTGTTGATGACCGACACGTAAGCGCACCTTGGGGTTCAACAACGATGGAAATCACTTTGGGACCCCAAAACGGTGAGTAATAGTCATCGAAATGGGTCAGAGTCGACAAAAACCGCGAGTGTTGATGATCGACACGTAAGCGCAACTTGGGGTTCAACAATTATGGAAATTGATTTGAGACCATAAAACGGTGAGTAATAGTCCATGAAACGAGTCAGAATCGACAAAAACCGCGTGCATTGATGACTGACACTCTATGGTTCGTCAATCGTGGAAATCACTCCGGGACCCCAAAATAGTGAGTAATAGTCCACGAAACGGGCAAGAATCGGCGAAAACTATGAGTGTTGATGATCGACATGTAAGCGCACCTTGGGGTTCCACAACTATGGAAATCGCTTCGAGGCCCCAAAACATTGAGTAATAGTCGATGAAACGGGTCAGAATTGGCCAAAACTGTGATTGTTGACGATAGACACATAAACACTCCCTGGGATCGTCAATCATGGCAATTGCTCTGGACCCCAAAACGGTGAGTAATATTCCACAAAACGGGTCAGAATCAGCCAATATTGCGATTGTCGATGACTAACACGAAAGCGCACCTTGGGGTTCAACAATCGTGGAAATCGCTTCGGGACCCCAAAACGGTGAGTAGTATTCCACGAAACGGGTCAGAATCGACAAAAACCGCGAGTGTTGATGACTGACATGTAAGGGTACCTTGGGGTTCAATAAACATGGAAATCGCTTTGGACCGCAAAATGGGGAGTAATAGTCCATGAAAGAGCCCACAATTGGACAAACCTTGGATCATTGATGAACAATACATAAACGCACCCCTGGGGTTCGTCAATCATGGTAGTCGCTAAGGGACCCCAAATCAATGAGCAATAGTCGATGAAACGGGCCAGAATTGGCCAAAACTACGAGTGTTCATGACCGACACATAAACACACCCCGGTGTTCGTCAATCGTGGAAATCACTCCGGGACCCCAAAACTGA